>NC_084488.1:17415000-17655000 GCF_030035675.1 Rhineura floridana | reverse complement strand
CCAAAAGTGAGTATATTTTACTACCTGACGTATGGGTGTTGGGTATCAGGAAATGGGTTACATTCCCTTTATGATGTTGCTATGTATTTGCTAGAATACCAGGACACAGGAAATAACCTCAGGTATTTAGCATATGGAATTCTACATGGTGACCCCTACAGTATCTAATTCAGAACACCTTATATTACTTATGCTGGAATGATTGCTTAGTTGCTGTTCCCATATCTGAATCTCATACATATCATTGGAAGATTTGTGTAAGGTGCCATGACCTGATTATTAGACATAATGCACAATGTTTTATGAAAGAGACTGCCTTGATTCTTTGCTTTCACTTTTTTGATGAAATATATGCTTATTTTTGTGCATATTTGTACATTTATTTATATGGAATACATGCTTATTCCTTAAGCCTTAAAAAGGTCCTTCACACAATATATTTAATTTTGAGCATCTGGTATAATGGCAGGGTGATGGTGGTGAGGAAAAATAATGGCACTTTTGTGACAGCAGTTGTTAATAAAGTCTAAGCTATCATACTAAGACTCTAAAAAGGGTTGGGCTGTGCATTTAATCAACACCGATATTTTCAGAGAGTTAAAAGGCAGTGAGAGAGAGGGAGAGGGATGGAGAGAGGGGAGAGGGGGAGGGGGGCATGCCACTGAATTCTAGCCAGCTTCTTCTGAATAGCCCCATGGCAGCAATCCTTGACTCATTCTGAAAACGACCAGAGGATTTCAGCTAGGGATGCAAAGATCTGTCCATTTCGGTTCTCTCCATTTCACATTTTTCCAATCTTAAATTCAGTTCTCCACATTTCTGCAGCAATTTGAGATTTTTATAGGAAAAAACCTCATGAAAAATTATCCAGCATTTGTAGTGTGAATTTCTCTTAATAAACACTTTTTTAGGCTGTTCCAACTAACATACACATATTTGCAAGTGATTTCTCATCATAGAACGCATTTTTGTATGTTCTTTTCACTCATATTTATTTCTGTGCACACTTTCCCCTCATATATGCTGAAAAGGAAGGAAGAGGCCACACAGAGGATCTAACAATAACAAGACCTTTGCTATAACTAATTATATACAGAGAGCAAGGCCCACAGCATGGTGCTGCTTGTAAGGCAGGCCTGGAACTGAAACTGCCGCAGCCTGGGGTGACTTAGCAGGTCCTGGTATGGCAAGCCTGGAGGGCCAATACACGACATACGCATTTTTGTAAACATTGTTTGGTTGGTGAACTGCATCACAAAATTCAAATTAAGTAGGAATTCCGAAGGGTGGATGTGTTTTGGTTCTCATACTCGTTTGAAAAGTACAAATTTGATAGATTTGGCTTGGAATTTGAACTGAATAGAGATTCTTGACCAGCCCTACTTTCAGCATGGGGTGGATGTGATGTCTTTACTTTGGCATTCTTCCTGAGAGTGGTTTTGGAACAAGTAAGACATCAATTGGAGTCCTAGTAACGTCTCAAATTCCCTGAGATATCTGATGTGGGAAATTGAAAACAGAAAGATGTTTCAAGGCCTCCAAGATATTTTAAGGCCTCTAAGTGAGGGAGAGGGAGATAAAACAGTGCTTCCCTCTCTCTAAGGCCTTGATGCATGCACAAACATGCCTATCTAGTCTGTATCTTTGTGTGTTCTCTGAGTGGACTGAGGAATTCAGCGCAATGTTCTGAATCTACTCTGGAGTTTTGGTAGAATAGAATGGCATCACTCCAGTTTCAACTGAAAACCCCCAGAGTAGACCCCCTCATTCCTGTTGAAAAGGTGCTGTTCGATCATGTTCACAATTAATGTGGTGGGTTTTTTTAAAGAAAAGGCACTGTTGTAATTTCCCTGAAGACAGGTCATCCTTTACAATGTTGCATATCCTATGTTGCATATTCATTTCTTTCTCCTAACCTCTCCTCACTAAGGATGAGGGAAAAAATTATTTTATTTTATTTATTTTATTTATTAAATTTATTAGTCGCCCATCTAGCTGGCTGTCCAGCCACTCTGGGTGATGTACAAAATAAAAACATACAAATACATTAAAACATTAAAAATCTCAACAATAATAATAAAACCTAACCCACCCCAAAAGCCTGCCTGAAGAGCCAGGTCTTCAAGGCCCACAGAAGCTCATCATACAGGGGGCATGGCGCAGATCATTTGGGAGGGAATTCCACAAAGTGGGGGCCACAATTGAAAAAGCCCTCTCCCTAGTTCTCACCAGTCTAGCTGTTTTAACTGGTGGGACAGAGAGAAGGCCTTTTGAGGCTGATCTTGTTGAGCAGCATCCCTGATGATGTTGGAGGCACTCCTTCAGATAGACTGGGCCAAAACCGTATAGGGTTTTAAAGGTCAGAACCATCACCTTGAATTGGGTCCGGAAAACAACCGGTAACCAGTGCAACTCCTTCAGCACTGGAGTGATGTGATCTCACTGGCGGCTGCCTTTAATCAGGCGAGCCACCACATTCTGTACCAGATGCAGCTTCCGGACTGTTTTCAAGGGTAACCCCACATAGAGCGCATTACAGTAGTCTAGGCGAGAGGAGACCAGGGCATGTACCACAGATGGGAGCAGATGGTTGGGAAGGTAGGGGTGCAGCCTCTGTATCAGATGGAGTTGATACAGCACCGCCTGGCTCACAGCCGAGACCTGAACCTCCATGGACAGCTGGGAGTCAAGAATGACCCCAAGGCTGTGGATCTGGTCTTTCAGGGGCAATTCTACCCCATTGAGCACCAGGTCCACATCCCCCAACCTTCCCTTGTCTCCCACAAACAGTACCTCAGTTTTGTCAGGGTTCAGCTTCAGCTTATTCCTTCCCATCCAGCCACTCACTGACTCCAGGCACTTGGATAGGGTTTCTACAGCCAACCTCGGTGAAAATTTGAATGAGAGATAGAGCTGCGTGTCATCAGCATACTGGTGACACTGCAGCCCAAATCTTCTGATGATAGCCCCCAATGGCTTTATATAGATGTTGAACAGCATTGGGGAGAAGATGGAGCCCTGTGGCACCCCACAAGTGAGAGGCCAAGGATCTGAAACCTCATCCCCCAATGCCACTCTCTGGTACCTGCCAGAGAGGAAGGAATGGAACCACTGCAATACAGTGCCCCCTATACCCAACCTCTCCAGGCGGTCCAGAAGGATACCGTGGTCAACAGTATCAAAAGCCGCTGAGAGATGCAGGAGGACAAGGAAGGTGCATTCGCCCCTATCCAACACCCTCCTCATATCATCCACCAAGGCGACCAAGGCCGTTTCAGTCCCATGTCCAGGCCTGAAGCCTGATTGAAATGGATCCAGATAATCCACTTCCTCCAAATGCACTTGGTAATGCTCGAATTTTAATGTGAATCTACCTGATTCGCAGTTCCTGAGACAATTACAGTATACAAAATGAAATGAAACTATTCTTGAAAATTTGACGCAGTTATTCAAACACAAATCTGTGTACAAAAATGTGCATATTAGAGGAAAGCATGGATAAACATGCATATTTTCCTGTGGGAGAGAAAATACAAAAATGCATTTTGTTAGGGTAAATTGCTTGCAAAAATGTGTATATAAGGAGAAATGCACACTAAAATGCTGAATAATTTTTGTGAAGGGAAAAAACAGCAAACTGATGAAGAAATGTGGCAAACGGAATTTATGATTGGAAACTGAGAAACTGAAACTGATAGTTTCATCCATCTCTATTCCCTGCTTCCCTTATCCTGTTACCTCTGGATTTGCTGCTCCCTCTCATCAGTAATCCCTATACAGGCATACCCCCCTTTAACATAAGCAATGGGACTGGAGCATGCATGTAAAGTGAAAATGTACAGGCATACTCTGCTTTAACGTTTGCAATGGGACCAGAGAGTATACTTTAAGCGAAAATAAACTTTAAGTGGAGCAATTGTCTTCACTTGTACTGCACGCAATCACCACTAGATGGCAGCGGCATCATGCCAGTAAAATGTATGTTATTGCGAAGCGCGCGAACGTTAAGCGGGGTATGGGGACGTATGGAGCACATACGTTATAGCGAGGCGACATTAAGTGAAGCGACGTTAAGCGGGGTATGCCTGTACCTTATTGTAAGGTGTAAATGTAGTGTAATTGAAATAAGTACACATTCTTCCTCTTCTCACCCCTGCCTCAGTAGTTTCCTTATGTCTACTTTAGAGTGGAAGCCCCTTGGGCTAGGGACCTTTTCTACATGTTCTTGGTAAAGTGTTTGGCAATATTTAATAATAATTAGTAAGCATGTCTTCAAAGCCCCTTTCTGCTAACACAAGTGATGAATTTCTCTTTGGTACAGATGAAGCCTGATTGTTCACCGGCTTGATCTATTTTACTATGTCAGATTGAAAGAGTTTACATTTCCTTTTTATGTGAAAATCGTTCTTATTTACTTAGAACTGTATTGGTAGGGAGATGACCTGGATGGCCTATGAGATATTTCATTTCTAATTTCTGTGATTCTGTAATTGGGGTTAAATGCAAATTAAGTAAAATTAATTATTTGATCTATAGCTTTATTGTATGAGTTGGGTGATTACATGCATGACAGATACAAAAGGAAATATTCATTGAAGGTAATTGGGGAAAACCAGAGTCCAAGAAGGTAATTCTTTTCATTGTTTGGAAAGAATACATATCCAGCTGAAAATGTTTTATGTGGATTTTTAAAAGAAGAATGTAATTTTGAAGATTAATGATTCCCCAGCTACATAAATTGTATCTAAAATATCCCATGAGAACTGAGGAGGTTTTAGGTTAGAAGTTTATTAAATGCTGGTTAATCTGTTGATGAACGTTGACATGTGAGCATTAAAAGACACCTAGTCAGAAAACAAGACCTCCCTACATCACATGAGTCAAACTGTTGGAGTGTGTAAGCAGTACAGAATCTAATCTCAGAGACAAGGCAACTAGGAGTTGACTCTGAATTGCTTCAATTAATCTATTTCAGTATTTCTAAGTATATAGCTATGTATACCCAGGGAAGTCATAGTTCAGTAGTAGAGCATCTATCTGCTCTGCATGCAGAAGGTCCCAGGTTCAATCCCCAGCATCTCCAGGTAGGGCTGGGTGAGGTTCCCTGTCTGAAACCCTGGAGAGCTGGTGCCGATCAGTATGTAGACAATACTGAACTAGATGGACCAAGGGTCTGACTTGGTATAAGGACCTTTGGTCCTAAGCATCACAACAAGAATGGACTCTCAAACACAGACCCAAGACAGATGTTTCCCAACACAAGATCCAGGATACTTTAGCAGTGAGAAGGCCCAGCTGTTAGAGGTGAGGCAAATATTGACTGGAAAGAGGACTTCTGGAATTTTCTCATAAGAAAAGGTCTGCTTGATCAGACCAAAGGCATATCAAATCCAGCATCCTTCCCCAGATGCTAACCAGATGCTTCAGGGTAGTCCATAAGCAGGATAACATTACTTTATTATTTACTAAATTTATATCCCACCCTTCACTCCAAAGGGAGCCCATGGTGGCAAACAGATGATAAAGTACTAATTTTTTTTTTTAAGAAACCTTAAAAACATACTTAAAAACAATTCCAAAACAGATGCAGACAGGGGTAAGGTATCTATTTAAAAGGGTTGTTGAAACAAGATATGAGGGCAGTTCTTTCCTCCTGTTGTTCCCCAGTGCTTGGTTTTCAGGAGCATGCTGCCTCTGATCATGGAGATACCCTTATTCTTCATGATTTTATCCAATCACATTTAAACTTTTATTATTTATTATTATTTGATTTATATCCCACCCTTCCTCCCAGTAAGAGCCCAGGGTGGCAAACAAAAGCACTACACTTTAAAAAAACCCGACACCCCCTCCCAATACAGATGGTGCAGGGCTAATAAGCCTACCCACACATCCCATCTATCTCTCGTGGTGTGTGAGTGACATGCTCATGTAGTGTGCATGCCTGCCATCAACCAAGATGGTGTCAGGGGTGTCAGACCCTCAGGGAAGCCACCACCACCATCTTGGGTGGTGGCAGGAATGTGCACACAGTGTGCACAGTGATCAAAATGATGGGAGAGGTAGGTGGGGCTCATGGGCGGGCATATTGAAGCCTATGCAATCTGTATGGGGGGGTGCCTGGAGTTTTCTCTCTGTGATCCATAGCAGCATCAGATTGCAGGACCTGACACTGCTGCAGATCATGAAATGGGAGCACCACCCTCCCACCCTAAGGAAGGGCCCTTCAGGGGGCCTTCTAGTCCACAGGACCCCTTGGCCAGGGCCCAACCTGGCCATCCTGTGGCACCAGGCCCGATCCTTAATGTGTTTGTTGCATTTGCAATTCTGTGCATGTGTGGCTACATATTTTGAGGGATTCCCCCTCACCATGCTGCTAAAAAATAATTGTTTCCCCAAAGCCTTATAGACAACAGAGGAAAAAAGAACCAGTGTCATTTTTCCCCTCCAAGATGTTGCCTTGGTTATTATTTTTACATACAAATATATGTTTTCCAAAGGAATAACTGAAAGATAGATCATTCCACCTTATGACTACCCAAAACAAATATATTCTATCAGCCTCTCTATTGCTATATCAGGCAAATGGTGGATTGGTGTCCCTTTGTATCCAATATTTCCTATTTTGGAAAATAGATTGTTTTCTCCCAGATTGCTTGAGTCTAAAGAGTGCAGCAATCCTCAGATATCACATCTACAACACAGGCATGAGAATAACATGGAAATTCTCATTCAGTGGGAACTTCAAATCTGTGCAAGCTAAGTGGGAAGTTATTGTAAGTGATTTCCTGACACTTTCTTATGCTATTTGCTCCTGCTGTTTAGCAGCATTTCTAAAGCTAGTCTGACATTGCAACACAGAATACAAACTTGTAACCCCTTTCTCATTGGGGTTACAGATTCACTATCTCAAATCACAAAAATGAGGATGAGATAGGATTAAACTGTGCTCTGCAAATACATCAGGGAGTTATACATTGAGACAGGGAAATATGCATTCAATTATAGGAGAAATTGGTTGCAAGTTGTCCCTTAACAAATTTCAGCTGGAGATCAAGGGGAGGGGAGGATGGGTGGGAAGAAGAAGACTGTAAGATTAAATACTGATATTCTGAAAGTGTCATTATAGTAACAATGAACTTTTGCAATCTTTGAACTTGAATTGGATCAGTGATGTTAAGAGTTATAGTCTATGTATATCTAGTGTCTGTGCTCTTCATTCACAAACTATGCAAAATTAAATCAGCCCCCCACATGTCTTTAAATGGAACACAATGTTCAATAATTTTGGGTCATGTGAATCAAATAACAAGAATTTGTGCCCTTGCAAATATTGCATACCCGCTTTTGCAAAAAAGTATCCTGAATACACAATGCAACTTTTTGTTGAGAAATAATATCTGAAAGATCATCTTACTCCTTATATATGCAGCCAATCACTGTGCTCTGTGGATGAGGGGCCTCCTGCAGATACCATCTTTATCAGGAGGTCCGTCCCACACAACATAGGAAGCAGACCTTTAGTGTACTGGCTCCTACCCTTTGGAATTATCTTTCCTTAAATATTAGACAGGTACCATCTCTGTTTTCAGTGCCTACTGAAGACCTTCCTCTTTCAACAAGCCTTTTAAGTAAAAGTGGGTCTTTTAAGTCCCATTCTGCATCTGTGTTGGAATTGCTTTTTAAGATGTTTTTAAAGCTTTTAAAAATGTTTTAATATATTTTAAAGTCTGTTTTTAAGATGTTTCAGAGTGTTTTTAGTGTTTTGTTTGCTGCCTAGGTATCCTTCTGTGAGGAAAAAAGGCAGGATATAAATAAATAAATATTTGCAGGATATCTGCAGAAATAATAGTCCTTTAGTTCTTTATCAAAGAAACTTGATTAGTGCCTGTTACCAGTTTCATCAGGGATTTACTGATTAAGAGCCAACTTAGCTCTCATTTGGTGTGAAGGTACGAATTGGGGAGAAATATACCTATCTTTCAGAATTTGTGCTTCTCTGAATTTTGTGAAAAAGTTATTCTACCAAAATATGTGTATATAAATGCATATATTAGGGTAAAGTGTGCATAAAAATGCATATATTCATGAACATAACATACAAAATGCATTATACTGGAAAATGTTGCTTACGAAAAAGTGTAAATAGGGAGGAATATGCACTAAGAAGCTGATGGATTTTTGTGAGGACTTTAAAAACACAAATTAATGTGAAAATGAGGTGAATTGAACTTAACAATGGGGAAAATGAGAAACATAGAAACTTCTTGTCATTAATTGGATTTCTTCCATTCACTGTAAGGTCCCAGGGTGGGTTACAACAATATAAAAATACAATATTAAAAACAATTTATAATAAGAATAATATGCTGGGTCCTATGATCTCTACAGCAAACCCACTGATGCCCACACCTATTTAAACTGGAAATCCTGCCATCCTAGGCATATAAAGAAGAACATTGTGTATAGCTTAGCTCTGAAGATAAATACCAGAGAAGGATCAGTGAACTTAAAGAACACCTTCTTCTAAGAGGATATTCTCCACATATTATCAATTGCAACATCCACCGAGCCTCCATTCTGTCCAGAGAAAACCTCCTCCATCATACTGAGGTGTCAAAGAGCAGAGAGCAACGGATTCATTTCGTAGTAGATTTCCATCCAGCATCTCCTAACTATCACCAAGCAATCAAGGAGAGCTACCCATTGCTGGTAAACTCTGAACATCTTACTAGAGCCATCAGCAGGCCTCCTGTTATAGCATTTTGCCAACCTCCTAATTTGCACAGACTGTTGGTGAGAGCTGTGCTTAAGCCACCTATCACCAATCCAGGGTCTCATCCTTGTCACTCCAAATGCTGTATCACCTGTGTGTACCTCAGGGAGACAGCCACTTTTACAAGCACTAGGACAGGCAGGACATATTACATGAAACAGAACATCACCTGCAGGTCCTGCAATATAGTTTACATCATCGACTGCAAAAGACCAGGATGTCATATCCAATACGTAGGAAAGACGACAACTGACCTACGCACGTGCTTCTGGAACCACAAGTCGGCAATTTTGACAAAAAAAGGGGAGCAACCAGTTGCAAAGCATTTTAACATCGAGGGTCACAGCCTGTTGGACTTTTCCATTACAGCGATAGAGATGCCAGCCGATCCAGCAGCATTGACCAAAAGGGAAAACTTTTGGATATACTCTCTGGACACATTGACACCACATGGCCTGAACCTGGAGGACTGTACCAGCATCACTTAGCTTCTGCCAATGAAGCCTCTCTGAGCATTCCATCCTCAAAGCTCTATAACTGCCACCTTGATAACAGCATTTGTATGTTAGCAGCTGATGAAGGCGGAAGCTGAAACGTTTTGTTAATACAATAAAAACCTATGTTTGGTTAATCACAATTACGTTCCGGCACGTGGGCCAAATTTAGCCCAGCATGGGTCTCATTTGGCCTGTGAAGTTGTTTTCCCCGAACCATGTCCAGTTATCCCACACCTGATAACATAGCAATGTTATGTGTTGGATAGATAGAGATGCAGTTGAATCGGCTGTGCAACTGAGCTCCCCATGGAGAACTTGATAATGTAGCTGATCCCTGCAGAAAGCAGATGAAGTTACTGCTGATGGGCAGAGAATTCAAGCCTGCTGGATCGGGTGCACAACTGAGTTCCCCATGGGGAACTTGATTGCACAACCAATCCCTGCAGAAAGGAATTTCCCAAGTACTGGGCACAGGACGGGCAAATTACCTTGTGCTGGCTTTTTCAAGTGCCCGAAAACCAGCTGTCTGGGAAGCACCGTACAAGGGATGTTTGACAGGTGGGTGGGATAGTCCACATGTCAATCATCTGACATTATAGTAACAACAGTTGATTGTCCCACTCACCTGTCAAGTTTAACCCGCAGAGGTAGGGACAGATGACAATCTGATTTCTTATGTCCGGCTTAGGAGATGCTATAGCAGCTCCTGAACTGAGGGTAGTGGAACTACAAAGAGGTGCCCCTTTGCTAGGCATGGACAAATCTGTCAATTTAGGTCTCCTCAGTTTCCCATTTTTTCCAGCCTTAAATTCAGTTCTCCACATTTCCGCAGTATTTTTTTTTAAAAAAAATACATCATGAAAGTTAAGCAGCAATTTAGTGTAAATTTCCCTAATAAAAACATTTTGTATGCAGTTTTGCCTAATCTGCACATTTTGCAAGCAGTTTTCCATTATGTAATGTACTTTTGCGCATTATTTTCACTAATATATGCATTTTAATGCATATTTTCCCCAATATATGCATTTTGATACACATTGTTTGGTTGGAGAATTGCATCACAAAACTTGGACAAGTACAAATTTCAGAGGATAGCTGTGTTTCAGTGTATGCATTGTTTTATGTAAATGTACTGCCTTCAAGTCGATTCTGACTTATGGCGACCCTACGAATATGGTTTTCATGGTAAGCCATATTCAGAGGTGGTTTACCATTGCCTTCCTCTGAGGCTAAGAGGCAGTGACTGGCCCAAGGTCACCCAGTGAGTTTCATGGCTGCGTAGGGATTTGAACTGGTCTCCCAGGTGGTAGTCCAACACCTTAACCACTACGCCACACTGGCTGCAAATTAATTTCCTATTAAGATGCAAACAAAGCCAAATTTCTTCCCCATCCTTACTTTCTGTCAATCTTAACATCTGAAAGGCTCTGCAGGGAAGGAGATGGTCTATCAGATATTTGAGGTCTAAATTGTTTAGGACTTTGAACACTAATCTGCACACCTTGAACCAAGCTTGGAAATGAACTGGGAACAGTGCAGTTGTTTCAGAACAGGGGTTATGCAAATTGTAAATGAACCCCCAGCCACTAAGTTGGCTGCTCCATTTTGGCCCAGTTGACACTTCCATACTGTCTCCAAGGGCAGCCCAATATAGAGTGTGTTGTAATAAAGCAGTCTGGAATTACCAGAACATGGAGCACAGTGGCTATCATCTGACAAGGCCCTACACTAATTTTGTACACTTCACTCCTCCTCTCCCAAATGACTGGATAGTAAAGGAGCCTTTCTAGGCCAATTTTTTTTTTAAAGCCATAGCTCAATAAATCTTTGGATATAGAGACTCTTACAGCTTTATTTTAGGCAACTAGGCTTTTCAGCTATCCTCCACCCCTATAACAAACCCTTTCCTTTAGTTTTTTTTTTTGTAGCTTTTCAAAAACGTGCTTTTCTAAGGAGTGCATTACTTATTTCATTCATGACTGCATGTTTTCCATTATTATGTTGGTGTTTAACATTGCCTGCAATTGGGCAATGAAGGAAAACAAACAAAGCTATGATAAATCTACTAGCCTTGTTTATCATCTGTATCCGAGAAGAACTTTAGCAATGCTCTTCTTAAAAGATCACAGAAACAATTATTTTAATTGCTGCACTAGTTCCCAATCATAATTTAGTTAATGACACTGAAGTCTGCCTCCATCTGCTGTTCCTGTTGGTACTTGTTGCCTTTCCCTTTGCTTTGCCAGGATTCTAGTGAAGATTCAGTTCCTCCCCATGACTGATATCATTATTCTGTTGTTACATGTTTGTAATGTGCTTGACTTGCCAGCTAGCAAGGTAAAAAAAAGAAACAGTTTTTAGTCTGGCTCTGCTCACTTGCCTTTTTCTTTCAGCTGAAGAAGATACTGGAGTGAGGAACAGCTTACACATTACCTTCTCCATGTGGAGAACACTCCCAGTATGACAACTCTTGCATGCCCTGAAGGTAGCAGCTTGGCATTTGGATCCACCTGTCTGCATGAAGAGTTATTCTTCAGTCTGTGTGGATTATTCCCTGCCAGTGCTTCATGTTCTTAGATGCATATGTTGCTTGTTTAGAAGCTGTCCATACTGCTAGGAGAATCCGCCTATCAATCTGCTGTGGAAATTATGGATAGTGCATGAGTAATATGGTGGTCCCAGAGGGGCATGGGGGGAGTGTGTCTCAACAAGTAGCTCACCCCCTCCCCAAAACCCCACCTCCACTGCTAGACCCCTCTGCTTACTTGAAGGAAAAGCTCTTTTCAATACTTGCTTCCCTGAAAATGTACTTTGCCCAGTCTGTGTCTTCCCCATTATTTTCTTTTCATGATGGTAGGGCAGTCCTGAAAGCTCTGAGAAGTCTTCTTTTTATGTATTTAGCTAAATCCCAGGAGTAACAGAAACATCCAAAGAAGAGGCCCCAGAACCACCTAATTAACTAAAACTTCAATCCTAACCATAGCTGCCCAGTTTTTCACCATGTTTAATGCCATTGTTTTTCTGAGCTCTTGCTTTTTCCTCCTTCCTGGACTAATCGTGTGGGTAATGTCACCCGGTCAGGAATAACAAAACCAATGAGATGATGATAGCAATCGATGGCCAACTTGTTGGCCTGGTGAGAACATTACTGAGAGCAAGTGAGGACAATATAAATGGGGGTAACAAAGGACTAGTTAAGGCACTATATATGAATAACTGAACATGTTTGTAAGGAATACTGAAAGATCTCTCAGAAGTATTTTTAAGCAATGCTAGAAATTTTCATAAATGTTGACCATACATATGGCTCAGCTCTAAGAATTTTAGTCAGAAAGCCTGAAATATTGTGCAGGTTAATTATGATTCTTTGATACTTTCCTACCACTCTTTAAATATGTTTGGCCAATTTTCACTTCATTGACTTTTCTGATGAACATGTCACTGGAAACCTATTGACTAATACAATATTTTTCCCATGCATTCACCCAGTGCCCAAAGCATGTATTACCTAGACCCCGGGTGGCTCCTTACATTCCCAGGAGAAAGTTCAGCATATAATTTGGAACGTTTTCCAGAAATCATGCAAAGCAGCTTCCTAAGTAAATCTGTCAAAGTCAAAAGCTGATTTGTTATCCCATCCTCCCTGCACTCTGCTGAACAAATTGGTTAAAAAAAAGTACAAATTGTTCAAAGAAGAGCTGCTGTCGAAATAACAGGAGCTTAAGAACATGGAGCATCTGTTCCAACTGATAACAGCAGCAGCAGTCTTGGTGGCAGCCTAAGCCCTGAATTACACAAACCTCCAAATTCTGATTCTGACAGAGAGTAAATAGCAATTTGAACATACTTGGAAGGGAAAAGGGTATCTCAGATTGGTGTGTGTTTCACTTTGCCTCCTGGTAGAGATGCTTGTGGATCATCCTGAAATACAAGGATCAACTGGTTCAATGTCTAATGTTTAGAATTCAACCGATATAACTGGACACATATGAACAATATCATATTCCCTTCACTTCAAAAGCAGAATCCACAAACAGACAATGATTTGGTGCAGACAGTTTGGGAGTTGGTCATGGCATCATAGGAACACAAGGAGAACCCTGCTGGAAATAAACCAAAGGTCCATCCATTCCAACATCTGGTTTCTGATAGTGTCCAGTCACATAACTCTGGAAAGTACCCAAGGCAATGAAAAGTTGAAGAAAAGCGTCTTTATAGAATCACAGGGTTGGAAAGGACCTCAAGCCAGACCCTACCAATATAGGAAGTCTGCAGTTACATCATTCTTGATGGGTGACCATCCAACCTCTGCTTAAAAATATTTCTAATGATGTCTCCATACACCTGTTGTTGAGAGGTATACTGCCTCTGAATATGGTGGTTCCATTTAATTATCATGGCTAATAGCTAGGAATTTGTCTAATCTCCCTTTAAAGGATTTTCTGATGGTGAATTCCATTCAGTCAATTACACATTTAATGAAAAAAATGCTTTCTTTTGTCTGTCCTGAACCTACTGCCACTCAGTTTTATAAAGTGAGCCTGAGCTCCATTGTTATGAGGAAGAAAATTTATTTCTATCCACTTCCTCATATTTATTTATTATTTGATTTATATCTCACCCTTCCTCCCAGCAAGAGCCCAGGGCAGCAATATGCTACCCTCATATGCTACCACCCCATCGTTTCCTGTCTTCCTTAATTTTCCTACTCTTGCCTTCTTAGTCATAGTTAAGGGATATGTCTGTACCTATGTAAGCCTCAGTTAAATTTAATCAAATTCTTCAGTTAATCAGGATTTGCAACCAAGGTTTGACACTAGTAAGCAAATCCTGGCCAGGAGGGAACTGAGTTATTCTTAGGAATGTAAGATACTGCCTTATACTGAGTCAGATCACTGGTCACCTAATTCAGTATTGTCCACTGTGATGTCCTTATATGTTAAAACCTGTAAATATGGTAAGTGCGGGTTTATTAAGGGATATATGGTAAGTGAACTGAAAGAGGGGGGAGAGCATGGGTTGGAAGGCTGGAGAATGCTGGATGATGATTGGCTGAGTGTTTGAATGGCTGAAGGTATAAATGGGAGAGTGGTTGAAGGTTGGTTGGTGAGAGTAGTTGGAGAGAGTTGTTGGAGAGTTGTTAGTGGAGAGTTATTTGGATGGGTTGGTTGGCAAAGTTCTGGGGGAGGTTTGGATTCTATTTGGCTGATATTTAGACAATATATATATGACCAGAAACATAAAGAGTGACACTATATGAAACCATACGCTTGTTAAACATTCCTAAAGTAATCTTGTTATTTCCTGGTGTTATCAAATAAATACTTTTATTGGTTTACCAAAAGCCTGATCCTTGGCTGGGAATACACAGACCAGAAGGGAGGGCAGGGTAATTACCAAGGCTGAAGGGAAACTGTATCACATGGTGGCAGTGGTGAAGGGAGATATTGTAACAACGTCAAGTATCCAGAGCAACCCAGGATTGTATGCTTTATAGACAAAGATACAAGGGGGTTGTGAACAGCAAGGGCACCCAGACACAAAGTAACAAGCTATAGAGAGACTGAGGCAAAGTGTCTAGCAGTATTGTTTACAGGGAGTGACTGGTGGTGCTGCCTAGCAGTGGGATCTTGTGAGATCTGTGCTAGAGCGGAGTGAGAAAAAATAGAAACAACGATCCTGACTGGTGGTGTCCTGAGGTGGTGCCTAGTGAAAGGTGGTAGCCACAAGCAGGTGGGAACCTGACAGGGGGAGCCAAAGGTGGAATCATCACATGCACACTGACTGGCAGCCGATCTCCAGGATTTCAGACAGGGGTCTCTTCCAGCCCTACCTGGAGATGCCAGAAACTCACAATGGGACCTTGGCATGCAAAGCAAAAGCTATAGCACCCCCCCCAAAAAAAATATCGCCATGTGGAATTTAAGCAGCAACCTTGGGAGGATCGTTGTGTATTTGGGCTTGCTGTACAGTCTGCACCACAGAGCTTCCTAATGTTAACCATGGACTGCAGATGCAACAGGAAATATCTTCTGCATGCTGAGAACCTGCGTGGGAGGGGAAGGGTTATATTGAAGTTTACCTCTAATAAATATATTGCTGTATTTATCCAGTTTAGCCAATGCATTATCTCCCTCATGTAACTTAATCTTCCTTCATCGTGAGGTCTAAACCCTCAAAGGTTATACAAAATGCCCCCCTTAACCTGTGCTATTTCATACTACATGAATTATAAAACAGCTGGTTGTTCTGCGGTGTTTCAAAAACACACACATACACAAGCCCTATTTGGCATTCAGGGCACGCAGTGACAAATATGTAAGGATTGCAGGGCCACACACATTTGTCCTATACCCACCCCATGCCTCACCCCAGAGATCCCACAACAGTGTTTGTGCATTTGGGAGCATGCCTCCAGCGGAGCTGGAAACCTGAGCAGTGAGAGTTCCAACTCGTGAGGCCAGCCTCTGTGCATTCATCAGGCTGCCCTGCTACAGACATGCTCCTAAATGTGCAGACAGTGTTGAGGGGAGTCAGTGCTGGGCATACAATGGGGATCAGAGGAGCAAGCATGGCCCCACTCTCTGTGTCATGGGATTCTTATTGTGTATCCTGAACACCTGCATAGGGCTACAAACAAATATCTTTATCCTAAAACTGAGATTTTCACTAGCAGGACTGCTGGATACCCTAATTAAAAAAAGCAGATCTTAATGTAGAGCTGTTGGTCTGTCAAAATCCTCTCTATCTGTAGGCAGAGAAATGGGGGGGGGGGATTTCACCAAATATGGAGGAGGATCAATTCTCCACCAGTTTCTCAGGGTGAGGCACACCATTAGCAGTGGCAATGGCACAGTTTTTTTTCTTTTTGCTGGCACTACAAGTGACAGCAAAAGCAACTGTGTTGGCAGCCTGTCTACCATTCTGCATTCTTCACAATGTCCTACACCTATTATTGTTCCAGGGGATTTGGAGAAGAATAGTGGGCACCGCAGGATGGTAGGCAGCACAGACAAATGGTGGACAATATTCAGAGAAAATTCTGCAGAGTGCCTCTCTGTTTCTAAGGCTGTGAGAAAAAGAAAAGTCTTAGAAATTTTCTCAGAAAAAAATATTCCATGAAATCCCAGCTCATTTCTGTCAACACAATATTTTATGTAGCAATTAGGATAAGTGTAGGTGTTAACCATTTACTCACTCACTCTGTGTGTGTGTGTGTGTTTTTTAGAAAATCTGATAGAAGGTTTTGAGTTTTGGGAAAAGTTCATGATTAAGATATCAGAAATCTGGGAGATCCCATATGAATTCCTCTTCTCCCAGGCATTTTAGTTTTAGTTTTTTAACTTTTTAGCATTTTAATATTTTAGTATTTCAGTTTTAATATTTAATATGCATTTGTATGTGTATACATATGCTTTAATTTTTGATATCATTAATGTATGTTTAAATTGTTTGATATGTGGTTTTAATTGTATATCAGATGTTTTATTTGTTGTGAACCGCCCAGAGAGCTTCGGCTATGGGGCGGTATATAAATTGAATAAATAAATAAATAATAAATAAATAATAAATATGGGGGGGTCATTACAGCCCCTCAGATTCCATCTCTGTATAGTTGAACCATTATATTACAAAGAATAATCCTTAATACAGTGTTACGTTGTAACATTGAACTCAAATAATTCTAAAATACATTTTTAGTGGTCTCTCACCTGGACTCTCAAAATCTGTTATTTAATTGGGGTGCATGTGACTCTCAATGTCAGATGAATAGAGTGTTTTTAATGCAACAGAAGAATTAAAAAGGGCATCCTTACAGTGAGAAAAATCACTGGCTTCAGTTCTTAGACACCATCTAAATGTATATTGGGCATTTTTGTATGTTAAACTCTCCTGTGCAATACTCTCCAAACATCTAAGGTCTCGTGAATGGTGCTTGTAAAAGCAGTGTTCTATATTCCAGGGTAAAATGTGTCAACATCATTCATGTTTAGTTTAATTTTTACATACACTGCTTCAGGAAGCATTTGCATCATATGTCCTTATTAAAAATGTCTTGCACTGATGGAAAGTGCTAGCACTGACCTCTGATAAGAGGATTCAAGTAATTGTGCCAAGTGCTCTGGATTTGTTACTTAATTAATGCATTTTGGGGCTTCCTAATATTAGCATGGACAGTGACAGTTCTAAAGACATTCAGCACTTTCTAATTTGAAGTGACTAAGTAGTACAACAACAGAAGCGAAGGCTGATGGAACAGGACTACTAGAAATACTAAATGTTAAAAAATATAACTGAGTGCACTAAGCAAACTGCAGGTGGGAGTATTTTGTCACAACTGATATGGTAGGCAGTGGGCAAAGCTCAGAAAAGTGTCCTTCTGTTACTATTAAATGCTTATTAATACAGCAGTCGTTTTCACAGTGCTCCATAATCTGCTTTGTATATATCTTCAGAACTTCTCCACGAGGTCTATAGACAAGGAGTTGATGCTGACAGGCGGTGGTTTGTCAAAAATCATGCAGTGGGAGAAAGCCTACACACACAGAGAGAGAGAGAGAGAGGGGGGGGGAGAGAGAGAGAGAGAGAGAGAGAGAGAGAGATCCACTAGCTGCAAAACTTGGGGTTGCTCTTTTTAAATGGACAGAGGTTCTATGCGATTGAGAGAACGGCATGAGGAGCATGAAATCAGTGCAGAAAAAAATCACATAGTAGTTTCTCAGCCCTGGAACAAGGCTTCACCTGTTCATCTTTTGCCTCTTGTACAACCATTGGTCTAGTTTTTACTATGTCTGGCCTGTATCATTTCATCCTGCAGATGTGGATTCACAGAACTGAATGCTTCTATGACCAAACACAAAGCCCCTGAATATTAGGAAACTTCACGCCAGGGAGAAACACTCTACTCTAGCCTGCTCTTCCTTGCTAGGGTTATTATATTATATTATATTATTTATTAAATAAATGTATATCCTGCCCTTCCTCTCAAAAGAAGTCTAGGGCATCAAACAGGCAATAAAACATTAAAAACATCAAAACAAAGCATCTTTAAAAACATTTTTAAAAACAAAAGATCTTTAAAAATCTTTAAGAACATACTTTAGAAAATCTTTAAAAACAGTTCAAACACAGATGAAGACGGGGATTACGTCTCTACTTAAAAGGCTTATTGAAAGAGGAAGGTATTCAGTAGGTGCCAAAAAGACAATAGAGATGACACCTGTCTAATATTTAAGAGGAGTGAATTACAAAGGGTAGGTGCCACAGCACGAAAGGTCTGGTCCTATGTTGTGGAGCAGACCTCCTGATAAGACGGTATCTGCAGGAGGCCCTCACCTGCAGAGCACAGTGTTCAATTGGGTATATAAGGTATAAGATGATCTTTCAGGTATCCTGTTCCCAAGCTGTATAGGGCTTTGTACACCAAAATCAGCACCTTGAAGTTGGCCCAGTAGCTTATATGATGTTTTATATTGGAGAACCATTCTGAGAGTTGATCGACCAGAGAAGGCCAACATCAGGTTTCAGGAGGTCCTAGGCAAAGTATTTTCTGCTTTGCAAGAGCCACCCTGATGCCTCCATGCCACCCTGGCACCCCCTGGCAAACTTAACAGGCAGCACGGGTGTGCAGCAAGGACAGGCAGAGGGGATGAGTAGCAGTACTGAAAGGAGTGGCAGCTCAAACCATCTAGCATTCCTGTCAGTGCCACATTTAAACAGGTTTTGCACTGTCACTGCAAAGTGGGTGGTGGCACAAGCAATCTTGGAGGCCTCCTCACTCACAGTGTCTCACTATTAGGAAGGACCTCATCCTCAGAGTGAATTGTGGTGATCTCAGAGAGCCCTGTGGGTAAGCCACTGGGTGCTTCTCTCACAGCAGTGACACTCTGTTTCTTGTAGTTTGGTGGGTTGGTGCTTCAGCAGTCGCCAGTGTCAGCAGCAGTCACCACCAGTGGGTGGGTGATGCATCCACAGTATGGCAGCAGAAGCAGGAGGAGGAAGTCCCATGGGCAACAAAATGGGGGTGGGGACAAATATGCCACACATCCTGATCCACCACCTGAGGTAAGTGCCCCGTTATAGGTCTGACCATGGTGAATATTGTTAAGATTTGTGTTGCTTTTCTGCCCACAAAAGGTTATTGAATATGCCACTGCACAAATACAGAACACTAACGTAATCTCAAATGCAATGTATTTCAACTAAGTCAGTTCTCATATTCAATCGCTATCAAAAATCAGAAATATTTACTACATAATTAGAGGTCCTCCATTCCCATTTTGAATATTGATGCCTTCTTTCTAAAACTTTTGTCAGAGAGGGGAAGGAGGAATTTTGCTTATTGCAGTGTCTCTGGGAGGAACAAGGAAGAGAAGTAACTACTGCCGCTCTACTCCTCCATAAACCAGTCCTCAAGATGTCTGCTTCTGGAGCAACATCAAACAGGTTATTTATGTGTGTAACCCTAAAGCAAAGGTAGGGACCCTCAGGCCCTTGGGAATCTTCCTAGCCCACATTCTTTCCCTGGCCACACCCCTCCACTCTCTCCTTGACTGCTCTTGCCTGGCTGGAATGTGTCCTTGAACAGTGTTAATGCCTCTTACTTGATTGGATCAAGATAGGTGCATAGAAAACTCTAAATTTTGTATGGCTTGAATGTAACCTACCGTAGAAAGGCAAGAGTTGCCTCAGTCACTTCACTACAGGAAGGCTACCCATGAGGGAAGCAGTCTGAAAAATGTTTCCCACCCCTTCTGTAAAGTGTAGGTCCCTCCTTGATGCTGGAGTTCAGGAAATGGAAGAGTTTTCCCTGAGGAGATCCTGTGTGGATTTACTGGGGAGATTCAGGGAGGGAGAGGTGAAGAATGGAATGAGGGAAAGGAGACTGAAGAGAGCACTGCTAAGTAGGGAAGGGCGAGAAATTCAATTCAGTTTACAGTTAAAGTCAAATTTACCAAATTCGCACTTTCTGAAAC
Source organism: Rhineura floridana (assembly GCF_030035675.1). Taxonomy (NCBI): domain Eukaryota; kingdom Metazoa; phylum Chordata; class Lepidosauria; order Squamata; family Rhineuridae; genus Rhineura; species Rhineura floridana. Next base: position 17,634,751 of record NC_084488.1, on the reverse strand, counting down.
AATATGAGAAATGAGACACAGCCATCATTTGAAATTCGAACTTATCCAAATTTTGTGATGCAGTTCTCCAACCAAGCATTATTTAGAAATATTTATATATTTGTGGAATATGGACATAAAAATGAATATATCTGTGAAAATAACACAAAAATGTGTAATATTAGGACTAATTGCTAGCAAATTAGTCGAAACTGCATACAAAAATGTGTTAGGAGAAAATTGCACTAAAATAGTGAAGATTGTCATGAGGATTTTTAAAAGTTTTTTTTTTTGCCAGAACCAAAATTGACTGATCCTTCCATCCCTCCTGCTAAGTTGCCCATTAGTTTTCTCCTATATCCTTATGGGAAATGTGGGGTTGGTGGACCTGAGGTACCAGATGCTGTTTTGAAGCCCTGGAATTCTTCCCCTTCATCCACCTGGCTACAATTTGAACCCAGACCCCACAGTTCTCCATAGAAGAGGTTTTTGGTTGGGAAAGGGGGGCAATGGCTGAGGATGGCTTGGAAGGGACTATGCAGTAGAAAGGCCAAAGAAACCCTTCGTTGGTTTTTTACTTCCCTGAGAGTATGCAAGTAGAGTTGTCAGGTTGTCGGATTTTGCCTGGAAACTCCAGAATTTTTTTATTCCTCTCTGGGTCCCCAGGTGAGTAATCCCAACCTCCAGACTCTCAGCTTTCATTTTTAAAAATAATTTAATTTCTAGGTGGTCTGGTTCAAGAGATATACACCAAAACGTCAACCACCACCCCACAACTTCTGCTAAATGAGCTCATAGCTGGCTGCTTTAACACTGCCTTTTCAGGTTTGCAGCCAATAAGTGAAGTCAAAGTTGTGATTGACAAGGGATTTGTTGACCTCCAGGCAATAGCTAGAACTCATTAAAAGTTCAGAAAACTGCTGCCTTTTTCTGTTTGTCTGAAAGTCTCATAAACTGAGTAAGGATATAGCTTTCAGCAGTAGCAAAAATCCCTTTCTCTCTGTGTGTAGGAGATTTGTTTATTATTATTATTATTATTTGAATTTGAATTTGAATTTGAATTTGAATTTATACCCTTCCCTTCCTTCCAGTAGGAGCCCAGGGTGGTGTAGAACAAAAAATCACAGTAGCATCTTGGTAGGCAATTGTTTACTGCAAACAATTTCGGTAATGATTATATTAAAAGTGTACATCCAGGGGTTTGAAAATTATTTGCAAAAATAGCATATTATACATTTTATCTTTCAAATAATTTTTGAACAGAAAATTAAAAATATACATGCAGCTTATGATGCCATTACAATGTGTTATACTTTTCTAATTATGAGGAGTCAAACAAGTTTAAATTTTCCTGGGCTGTTGAAGAGGGCATTTTATTTGTTTAATTTATAGCCTGTTTTGAAAACCTTCCCAATATGTAGCTTTAATCCTATACTCACTTTTCTGGGAGTAAAGCTGCAATGCTAATCCTCCATACCAGGAGTAAACCCAATTAAATTCAATAGAACTTACTTTTGAGTAGACATGGTTAGGATTGTGCTGTAAAACAATGGGCTTCTGAGTGAGCATAGCGAAGGATTGTGTTTGTGTTGCAAATCTGTCTCTCCCCCTCCAAACCTAGTTTTTAGAGCAATGAGGCAGGGTTTATCTAGGTATCACTGCTTTTATTAAGTAGGAAACTAATACTGATTTTATTTTATTTATTTTTTTAAAAAAGTTATGTAATGACCAACTGGTTTTGACAATAAACTATTATATTGGGAGTATGTATTTTTACATCTGCTCTGTGTGTGTGTGTGCACGCGCGTGCGCGCATGTGTGTGTATGTGTATTGAGTCTTTCCAACAACCTTGTGAGGTAGAGTTGCTGACTGGAAACCAAGGCAGCACACAATAAGAAATAAATCCCTTTAAAATCCAATAGCCATAAAAACAAGTATAAACAGTTGCAAAACAGCTTAAAGTGGCATGATTCTGAATTTTGGGTTGGGTGAGTGAAGTTTCTTATCACTTGAGATTGTAGTCCTGTGCATGTGCACGCTTCCCTGTTTGAGTAAGTCCCATTGAATTTTGCTTCTGAGTAAACATACATAGCATTGAACTATAAATATCTTTACAGGTTGTATAAATAATAAACATCTTTGACTGTCATGCTTATATAAATATTTCTTCATAGTATGTCTTGATAAGTATTTGATTTCACACTATGGTTGTACATTATTATTTCCTCTACATTTTAAGTGTGCTCTTTTTCCTTGGGGTGGTCATGGTCCCCCTCTGTTGTTTTCACTTTGAGGGGCAGATTAGGATGAGAGATGGTCAGTAGCTCATGGTCACCCACTAAACATTGTAGCTGATTTTCATTTTTGAAAATTAATTAAAATGATTTACATGCAGGCAAATTTTATGAAGTAGATCCACACAATACATTTAAAGCACATCCAACTCTCATTTAAAGTGCATGACTTCCCCCAAAGAATCCTAGGAACTATGGTTTCCCCCTCACAGTTATAGCTCCCAACACCCTTAAACTACAGTTCCCATGATTCTGTGGTGGGATTCATGTGCTTCAAATGTATGTTGAATGTGCTTTAAATGAATGCCCTAGGTATGTGTTTATTAATGAACTGAACAGAACAATTTTAAAAGATACTTTTAAAAAAAAACAGGGGAAGGGTTATAATTCAGTGGTAGGGAACATGTTATGCATGCAAAGGTCCAAAATCCAATCTCTGGAAAAGTCTATTGCCTAGAATCCTGAAGATGTTGGTCCATGTCATCAGTACTGAGCTAGATGGTACTCAATGGCCTGTGTCAGTATAAGGCAGATTCCTTTGTTCCTAACACAAGAAAGAGACCCAAGGGCCACAGTGACTTCAAAATTAATTTATGTATTTTATTTACAACATTTATATGCCACTTTATTGTAAAAAAACAAACCTCAAAGTGGTTTACAGAAGGAATTGAAAAATGGAAATGGACTGCCTTCAAGTCGATTTCAACTTATGGCGACCCTATGAATAGTATTTTCATGGTAAATGGTATTCACAGAGGGTTTACCATTGCCTTTTTCTGAGGCTAAGAGGCAGTGACTGTCCCAAGGTCACCCAGTGAGCTTCATGGCTGTGTGGGGATTCAAACCCTGGTCTCCCAGGTCATAGTCTAACATTCTAACCACTACGCCACACTAATTATTGGCAAAAACAGTTAAAGTCAGGTATTTAAAAACATTCAAAATAATAAACCAACAATGAGTTAAAAACAGGTAAATAATATAATAGGTTCCACATGCCTGGGTAGGCATGCATAAACAAAAAGACTTCAATAAAGGATCAATTTCTTACAAGAGCAGAAGTACTATGCAATACCCATAACATGGAAAGCGCATGTTGAACTTGGCCTGGTAGCAAATCGGCAACTAGTATGGATTTCAGAGCAGAGGTATTATGTACTGACAGGGTTTCACTCATGTCAGTAATTGTGCTACAGCATTCTGCACTAACTGCAACCCCTGGGTCAGGTTGTGCTGTATGGGGATTTCTGTGAATAATGTGACTGGCTGCCAGGATTTTTTTAGTTTGTTAGGAACCCCGACTGTTTGTGCGATGCTGAGTTTTCTCTCTTACTCATAGGAATTTTGTTGTGGTTCTTATGGTATTGCATTTAGGAAATCATCACTGTCTTGTTTTTGTTTTTCTATTTGCATTTCATTTATTTCTGACCTTACACCCTTACATCCATAGAAGCAACAACAGGGGCTTGATGTTGTCGGCTCAACTCCCTTAAACCAACTGATGATGCACCTTGTTATTTGCATGATGGTTTGTTTCTTGCCCAATAGTGGTAAAAGAGAAATCACATACTGGGAAGTGTGGCTTCAACTGCTGTTGTTCCCAAGGTACTGCCTTTGAAGGTAGACCAAACCGTGTGTGCTTTCTCTTTGTCAATTATTACTCACTGGAATTGGGTTGGCTGTCAAAATGAGTTTATAGCAGCACACAGGATAGGCTTAATGGTGCAACACTGGATAATGTCGATGATTTTTCTTATCTTGGCAGCCATCTCTCTGTAAAAGCTGACATCGACACTGAAATTCAGCATTGTCTGAGCTACGCGAGTGCTGCATTCTCCCTAATGAAGCGTAGAGTGTTCAAGGATTAGGATATTCGCAGGGAGACCAAAATGCTTATTTACAAAGCCATTGTACTACTGACCTTACTGTACGCCTGTGAAACATGGACCATCTATAAACACCACTCCCAACTTCTTGAAAGATTCCACCAAGGCTACCTCTGGAAAATTCTGCAAATTACTTGGGAAGATAGGTGGACTAATGTTAGCATATTGGAAGAAGCAAAGACCACCAGTGTTGAAACAATGATCCTCCAACATTAACTTCGCTGGACCGGCCATGTTGTTCGAATGTCTGATCACCGTCTTCCAAAGCAGCTACTTTACTCCCAACTTAAGAATGGAAAACGGAATATTGGTGGACAGCAAAAGAGGTTTAAATATGTTCTCAAAGCTAATCTAAAAAAAATGTAACATAAGCATCGACAACTGGGAAGCCTTGGCCTATGAGCATCCCAATTGGAGGTCGGCCATTATCAAAGGTGCTATGGACTTGGAAGAAGCACGAGTACAGGGCAAACAGGACAAATGAGCTAAGCAGAAGGCATGTCAAACAAATCCTCACTGTGACTATCTTCCATCTGGAAACCTATGTCCTCACTGTGGGAGGCTGTGCGGATCTAGAATTGGCCTCCACAGTCACTTACGGACCCACCGTTAAAGACCTTATCTTGGAAGATAATCTTACTCAGCCACGAGTGGTCACCAATGAATGAATGAATGAATGAATGGTTGATGCTTAATGAATTATGCTTAATGACATCACTAGAGCCCACCTCATGACATCACTAGGGCCCATCCCGTGACATCATTAGGGCCTGCCCATGAAATTTCAGGGTTTGGGATGCTTCTAACCTGACAACCCTATGTGCAGGTGTAACCCTGGTGTATGGCCTGTTAATTATAGAGCTTCTGGGTGACATCTTCATCTTCCAGGTGCTGCTGCTGTGGAGATCAAGCCTAGCAAGGAAGATTAGGCCCAGTTGGAAAGAATTTCATATTAAACCCTACAAACTTGGGCTTTAGGTGTTTTATGTTTCTTCTCCTTTCACATCTGCTGTACTTCTTTTTCTGCTGTTGCTTTGGGGAATGCTTTGGTTACTTTGGGGAATGCAGGAATATTGTCATCTGCACAGAAACATTACCTGCTACTGACACTGAAGGAGAAGGAGAAATTCTGGAATTATGGAAATGTGGGGAACTTTGGACATTTTAATCATACTTTATTATTTTGTTATTCTCATTGTGCTGTTCCAATTGTGTAATGCTAGATTAGATGCTCTATCAATCTGTTACATTGTAGATAATAGAAATGCAGCATACTTGCCTCTTAGTTCCATACTAGGCCTAGATTGAGTACACTAAAAGAAGATTATACAAACAGGAAGGGGTGTAGTCATCTAAGGTCTCAGGAGCTCTTACACCACTTACTTTTTTGGGAGGCAGGTCCCAGTAGGGTCCCTATGTCTCCAGCATCCTATGAATCAATCAGCATGAACTGAGAGTGTGGTAGCCACTGAGAAGAGTTTTCAAAGCATTGTTCAAACCTGGCCGGATTATTCTATCATTTTAGAAAGTTGTATAAACTTAGAAGGAGGTGTGGCTGTGACTTTCATAAAGGGACCCTGCACTGCTGGATTTGCCATTACACTACTGCAAACAGGTGATATAAGTTTCTGTTGCTTTGACAAATGCACACTATGCTGGTGAATAGAGGTCTTAGAATACCAAATAGCCAAAGGAGGCTTTCCAAGGTGGAAAGATCATATGAACTAAGATGAAGTGTCCAATAATCATATGTAGCGATGTCTAATGTTGTATTGAATGAACCAACCCCAAGAGAGAGAGAAATGGGTCTTTCAATGTCTCATCTGCAAATGTTCTAATTCTGTTTTGACCCAGATCACAAGGATGGGCCCACTGACAGATTTCACATAGTGTAAATCATATGTTTCCTCAGTCATTGTAATCTGTGTTGTCTTGCTATTTTATATTATGCCTGGATGACTCAAACAATTGTATCTGGGGACAAATGAAATAAAAGCACACCTACTAAATTCCATTTTAAAAGGATAGCAACCCCTCAAAAGGCAATATAAATCAGTGTTTGGGGGGGAAATAGGAGGAAACAGAGCATAGCTATATTAAAACTTTTCTTTTAAAATGCTTCTTTGTGCTTTGTGTCCCTCCCCCCTTTTTTTTAACTGACTGGGTTACCATGGATATATTTGTTGGCATGTCTGTAGATTGAATATTGTGTGCCTGAGTGTCTACAGGACATAACAAATAACACAGCAGTCTGCTCAGCAGGCTTGTTTCATTTCATGCATCATTCAAAATGTGCTGCTGAGGTTCTAAAACTGTCCATAACTTGCCCCAAGCATTAGAACTGGTTGCATTTTAATGGATTTCCCCCACCCCCACCACCACTAGGCTAGTGTTAATCTGGTAGCTCAGCATCCAGGTATGTTAATAAGAGAGAGAGAGGGTTGAGTCACACAGTTTGGGTCCAATTCTGAATGGTGAGACTAAAACTATTGTTGTGTAACATTTAGCCACACTCTTGAGAGAGTGTCACTCAATGTGTCTTCTGGAGATCAGACACCATTGTGGTCAGTCTCAGACTCTGATAATTTTATTATTTCTTCCATTGTTGACCCATTCTTCCTCCAAAGAATTCAGGACAACATGTGTAGCCCTCATACCCTTTAATCCTCAACAATCACATAAATTTGGATGGGCTAAGATGCAATGATTGGCCTAAAGTCACTTATTATGCTCTGTGACTAAGTGGGAATTACGACCAGGTCTCTCTGGCCAAGGCCAACACACTTACCATTATGCCACACTGCACTGGTTTTCAGTATTTAGATGCATCATGCACTTGGCTTGTGAGATCCCATTTCCTACTAATCTGTCCTACCGTCCATCACCAGGTCTTAGAAGGCCTAAACAGATGCCCAAACAACCTCGGAAGGAATTTTCTTGCCCCAGAATAGATTTTTGTCTGCCTTCCTTCGGTTAATATACATTAGGTGTGGTAAAATGTGTGGCAGAATAATGTGACAAAACCTCAACACTAAAGGTTGTATAAGTGTACATTCAAATAATGTATATAAATATAAGCAATGATTTCCTAACTTTTTGTTGTCAAAATTATCCTATATATCCTAGTGACGCATGGAATGACCTGGAGAAGTTTTATTTGTCATATGGTAATTTGTTTAGCTTCTCTCGAAAACAACAGGTGTTTTAGATATCAGGAACTTCCAAATTTCTTTTAGATTTCAATTCAGAAAAATCAACACCTAGAGAGGTGTGGACCCTCCTGAGCAATCTGACAAGTTTTTAGAGTCTTTTGTGTTCCTCTTGAAATTTCTCAAATATCTTGTCTGAGCAAAACCCTTGTTTCACCTTGTTTTTCACTTTAAAGGGCAGACCAGAGATGAGAACAGAACTGTGTGTTACAACTGGACAGCCCCCAAATATATCCCCCAAAACTCTTTCTTTATAGATGTTTATCTTGCTGCTCAGAATGTAAGAAACCCGTGAAAAGTGGTACATTTGCATTGACTCACAGGGTCTGCAGTGGTACATTGATTATAAAATTCCCGCCCTGGAGAAAATCCAGCTGTGCTACTCTCTTTGTACTTTGAAGTGCACCATGCTTTGATTTTTTTTTTTTAATTCAAGAAGGACTCTTATTCTTAGTTTTTAAATCTGCATATGCTAACTGGCTTTTATTAATCATTTTGGTTGTGCTGTTTTTATTCTATGTAATTTACTGTTATTGAGGTATAGAATTTAGGTATGCTTGAGGATTTTAATCTTTACTGGTTATTATATGAACTGACCCGATCCTTGCCTCCAGATGGGAGGTGATTTGAGAGAAAAAAGGCAGGACTATAGGATAGCCTTATCATGGAGGATAAAACTATAAGTGGTTACTAGCCATGATGGCTGTGTTCTGTCTTGACTATTGGAGACAGTTTACCTCTGAATACCAGCTGCTGGGAATTGCAAGTGGGGAGAGCACTGTTCCATTCAGGTTTTGCTTAGTCTTCCCATAGGCATCTAGTTGGCCACTGTGTGAACAGGATGCTGGACTACATGGCCCTTTGGCCTGGTCAAGAGGGCTCTTATGCTTTTACACAGTTACCTAAGTAGACATTTACTTTTTAAATTAATTTTAGAGAGAGGCGAATTGGAGTGAGTGAGGCTCTTCTGGCGTTGTTTAGGAAGCTCTCTGATGTTGCTTTGCTTAATTTTACAAGCTGTGTTTATTTTGTCATGACCCTCATCTCTGTATCACTATCTGGCATTTTACTTAAAGATTCAGGTTTGTTTCTTTTTTAACAACTTCCAACCATTTCCAGTAATAACAATGATATGATTGCATGCTTAGTGTTGCTTATGTTGGAAGGCAAATAAGAAATCATCCCATTATTTTGAAATCTACTATTTACTGAAAAGATGCCACTGTGTCTGTATATTGCGAATGTCAAGTCTGATGTAAAGCAGCCTGGAGCAGCCTTCCTGCCTCGATGCTACTCAGATAACCAATAACATTGAGGGTATGGGGTTGGGAAGAAAAAAAACATCCCTGCTGTGTGCCTACAGGCACTATAGGATTACGAATTTTAACATGGCAGATGTGACGGAGCTGGGTGACTCCTTTTAATTATGTGCATTACTGGAGCACAACAGGATAGACGCTGGCGCATAAAGCTTATACTTCAAGGATTCTGAAGGATTCTCTTGATGCAATGAGACTTTGCAGAACCAATGTACAGTAGTGATAAGGTGAGAATCATGAGGGGCTCAGTGGTACAGCATCTGTTTTGCATGCAAAAAGCCCTAGGTTCAACCCCCAGCATTTCTAGATAGGGCTGGGAGTACCCCCTACCTGAATCCCTTGAGAGACACAGCTAGTAAGTGCTGATAATACTGAGCCAGATGTACTGATTCAGTATAAGGCAAGGCAGCTTCCTATGTCCTGATATTCCTGTGATGATGTGATACAGATTTTTTTGATATGTGGTGAATCTAAACATTCATGCTAAAACATCATATAAAGAATTCTGAGGAATATTTAAAGGATTAAGACTACTAAACCTATTTTTGGGAGGAAGGATTCAATCAACCTTGTTTCCACAACAACTCCTATGCTGACATCCATACATGGTGGCCATGAAAAAACAAGCTTATTACTGAGGAAGCAAACTTGCAGGGCAGGGTGTAATGCAGGTGTGGGGAACCTTTGGCCCTCCAGATGTTGCTGAACTACAACTCGCATGAGTCCCAGCATGCATGGCCAGTGGCTAGGGATGTTGGCAAATGTAGTACAGCAACATAAGGAGGGCCAAAGGTTCCCCATGCATGGTGTAGTGAGTACAAATTGATATGAGCAAGTAGACAGAAAGGGGGTTGGACCCTATAATAGATCCCAAGGCCTACAGTACCCAAGGGATAACTTGGAAGTTGAAATTCAGCCTGCTCCTCCTAGGGGAGAACCTTTGTACATTCTCCCTTGCCTTCCAGTGCCCTTCCATGGCTCTGCCCTCATAGAATCATAGAACAGTAGAGTTGGAAGGGGACTATAAGGCCATTGAGCAGGAAGTTTGGAAACCACTGATATAGGCAGGGGTTTTTGTGTGTGTGACAGTACTCACTGGTACAGAGTACCAACACCTTTTTTTTAATGTACATGACAGCCATTTTGTGCTGGCACCCACAGCATATATGGGTGCTTACATCAAGATATGAGTACCAGCATCTCATTTTTAAAAATAAAAAAGCAATGAATATAGGTAATTTACATTTCCTTGATCAAACATTTCGCTATATGTAAAAAATAATGAGAGACATTTCATGAAACAGAAACCTATTAAAGTAAAACCCTTCTTTTTAAGGTTTATATGACTTTCACTATAGTGCAAGTTAATCATTTTAATTTCTGTATGGTACCTTGTTGACATATTATGCAAAACTGAATTTTCAACAGAATAAAATAAAAAATCAGGCTAAGATTTCCTACATTTTAGCTATCTTCTTTGTAATTCTGTAGTAATGAATCCTGCTTGCCTTGGAGACTTAGTATCTGTAAGACAGAGCACACATGTTATCCACAAAAGCAGCCATTTCTAAAACTGGACTTTTGTCCCTTAACACTTAAGAAGATTATAAAATTAGACATTCATTCGCTGAAACCAGATTTAATGAATTACTTAATCCCTCTTTCAATGACTGCAATGCTTTCCTCTTGCTTGCTCTCAAGTATGTAATCACATGAAAGCCCTCCTATAAGCCAACGTCAGGGAAGGGAGTGTTTGAACATATGTGGAAGGAATCTTTGAAACAGATTGGGTTAATTTCTATTTTTATATGTTTTATTCCTTTTTTAACCCCCCTTCCCTAATTTAGGGGCCTGAGCCTGAAACTGAAAATGTTGCTTCTGGGTGTTCTCAAGTAAGCATGTTGATGGCCTTTGTTTCTTTGTCTCCAACATTTTAATCCTCTATATGTGCAGGTTCTATTTAGTGTTCATAGCTAATAGTCATTGATAGGTCTGTTCTGAATGACAGGTATGGGGAAGCTATGGCCCTCCAGATGTTGTTTAGCTCCATCTCCCATTGGTCCCAGCCAGCATGGCCCAGTGGTCATGGATGATGGGAGCTGTATTTTTATTTATTTTTTATTTATTCAATTTATATCCCGCCTTCTTCCCAGTAGCAGCCCAGAGTGGCTGAGCCTAGAGCTGTAGTGCAGCAACATCTGAAAGGCCAAAGCTTCCCCATCCCTACTTTATGATTTGGTCTAGTTCTTTTTAAAAGCCAAAATAAACTTGCAATTCATACGGTAATTAACCTGAAACTACTCTGGGCTACAATCCAGAGCCACTGACCAAAGTCGGAGGAAAATTTGGCATAAAGTAAGGAAAGTGAGAGAGACAGTGTGGTATAGTGGTTAGAGTGTTGGACTATGACCTGGGAGACCAGGGTTCGAATCCCCACACAGCCATGTAGCTCACTGGGTGACTTTGGGCCAGTCACTGCCTCTCAGCCTCAGAGGAAGGCAATGGTAAACCACCTCTGAATACCACTTACCATGAAAACCATATTCATAGGGATGCTATAAGTTGGGATCGACTTGAAAGCAGTCCATTTCCATTTTTTAAGGAACGTCAAGTCCACCTTAAGAATTCTGTGTTAAAATAATGGAGGGACAGATTGAAGTTCCATACCTTTCCTCTAGGGTTACTAGATGTCTGATTTTTGGCTGGATACTCTGGCTTTTGGGGGTCCTCTCCAGGTCTCCAGGTGAGTCAGCTTAACCTCCAGACCCTCAGCTTTAATTTAAAACAAATAAGTTTCTAGGTGGTCTGGTTCTCAAGATATACAAAAAAACATCAGCCGCTGCCCTCCGTAATTTACATGATGTAATTTACATCTTTGCTGGCTGCTCTAACCCCACCCTTTCAGGATTGTAGCCAGTAAATGAAGTCAGGGTTGTGATTGACAAGGGATTTCTGGGCCTCCAGGAAGTCCTTAGACTCCATTGCAAAGGTAGAAAACTATCATTTTTTCATGTGTAAGTACCAAGTTTTTTTTCTCTTGTGTTCACAAGTCAAACAAGTTTAAATTTTCCTGGGTTGTTGAAGATGGCAGTGAATTCAATGAATTCAATAGAACTTACTTTTGAGTGGACATGGTTAGGATTGTGCTGTAAATTAATGGGAACTTGAGTGAGCATAGTAAAGAACTGTGTTTGTGTTGTAAATCTTTCTCACTCACTCCAATACTGTATTTTTTAAGCAATTAGGCAGGGTTTGCATTAGGGATGCCAGATCCCCAGATCTCAGCCGGAGATTCTAGCTTTTTTGGGTCCTCTCTGGATCTCCGGTCAGATCTTCCTCATGTCCCTAAATCTCCAGTGATTTTGGACCCCCACCCAGCCATGCATGCATGTTATAACATGCATATGCCAAGCCCCCCAGGCTTCCACCTTCATGGCTGCTTCCACACCTCTTCCTTCCTTTGCCTCAGCAGGAACAGGCAGGGGGGAAGGGCACCAATGGTCTCCCTCTGTTTTGCACGCATGCACACACACACGCCACTCCAAACCAATACGTATGTGCACAGAGAGGACCTTGGGGCAGAACAAGTAGAGAATGGGATGGGCTCGCCTTCTCAGCAAGCACCACCCCATGTTCTCATTCCTCACTGCACCCTAAAAAGGCATTTACAAATGTAAACAAGCAGACATCTCTGTAATCAGGCTGGAGTGGATAAAACTGCTGCCACCTCGCAGACTGCTGGGATATGGAGTCCTAAGCTGAGATGCTGGGTATATGCAGCGCTTGGGAAAGGACTCCTTTCCCCAAGAAGCACCACACAGTCGCTCTCTTTGTGCACCCCCCCATTTTTTTTCCTTTTTCTGATCCCTTTCATTTTCCTCACAAGCATCAGCTGCAGCTTACTCAGTCTCTGGCTGGGGTGGGGTGGAGAAGGTGAAAGAAATTGCTGTCCCTTCCTCTTTTTTCACCTCTGTAAGTATCCATGTACTTGTGTCCCCTTTGGGAACCTTTGGGAACCCTCCCATGGTAGTTACACGGTACTGTATAATAAACTGTAATTGCTAGGGGCATTATCAGGGAAGGCAGAGTCCTGTGCTAGACGCAGAGCTGCTGCTCCCCCCCTTTTAAAATATATTCTTGTTTTTATTTTGCTCATAGGGCAGCAAATTCCCGTACCAGTGACACCCCAGGCTTCCCATAAAGAATTGTGAGAGCTGTAGTTTACCCCCGCAGAGCTAAAGTTTCCAGCACCCTTAACAACCTACAGTTCCCACGATTCTTTGGAGAAGGAGAAATGTGCTTTAAATGTATTGTGTGTACACTCACTATTTTAATTTGCCCAGAAGCACTCTGTACGTTTATGCAGATTTTCAACCAGAGTTTTCAAAGAACCTAGCAAAACCTTGGCCATTATGCAGCAGACACAAATAACAGTCTCCCAGCCTTTTTGGCTAAAGGGTGGGGTATAAATGGCTTAAATAAATAAACATGAAAAGCAGCTACTCCAAGGAGTTGTTTTCACTGCTGCAATCCTATATAATCACCCCCACTTCTTGTGAATAAGGCTACAATCCAATACATGTCTACTCAGAAGTAAGTTCCATTGGGTTCAATGGGACTCCCAGGTAAGTGTGTATTGGGTTGTAGTTTAGTCACAAGCTTTGACTTCAGCTGTTGAATCATTTACATGTTCAAGGGCTGGGTCAAAGGTTTAAATAGTCCCTAACCTCTGCCAGGGACTGCTCTCTTTTATCCCAGGATAAGTAATAAGAGAGTTGTGAGTATTTCTTGGTTGTTTTTTAAAGTAGTTTTGTGTGTGCTCATTGTAGAAACATCAAGTGAGTAGGTGTATAATAAATTCCTTTTAATTTTTTGTGGGTTTGGCTCTGGTACGTTTACATCTGGCAACCTTATATCCTTTGATTTATATTTTTTAAAAAAGGGGGGCATCCATCTTTATTTATTTTATTTTATTTATTCTATTTCTATACCGCCTTTTGGCGAAAAGGCCCTCAAGGCGGCTCACAAAAAAAAATAAACACAAATACAAAACACACATCAAAAAAGAATACAGTGCACAAAAATTTAAATAACAAAATATTAACATTGTTTTTTTAAAAAAGGTTCTTTAAAGGCCTAAAGATAATCTGTCCCAAAATGTGGTACTGCCACTTCAAGAATTTTAGTCCTGAAACATTGAGCAGCTGTTGCAAAGGATTCACTCACCAACTTCATCAGATTCTTCCCCGAAATCATTGTCCATAGACTTGAAGTAGAACTTGTAGTTGGACTGATTGAGGAGCGCCTTGAAGTCGCCCAGCATCACCCGCTCGGCCGGGATGGGCAGCTTCACCAGGTACGGCGTCTCCTGGTCGTCCAGATGGTAGATTATCTTGGTCTCCTCCCTGTCCCTGAAAGAAACATGTGAGCTGGAGCTATGCCTTTGGCTTTGGGTGCAAGCCACAAATTCTTGCTGAATTTCCTTTGGACCAAATGGTTGACATGTCATTTGGCTACAACCAAGGTGGTTTCCATTCTGGGGAAGGGGTGTGTGAGAGACAAAGAAATCTGTGCTCCCATCTAACATCTCTGCAACACTAGGCTCCTTTCTTCCTACAATGGCCTTCTGGTAATTGGCCTGGCCTGAGGACACGTAAACCCTTCTTGCCAGAAGCAAGTAGGCTACATTAAATGTTCCCTAAAGGTGTTGGACTATGACCTGGGAGACCAGGGTTTGAAACCCCACACAGCCATGAAGCTCACTGGGTGACCTTGGGCCAGTCACTGCCTCTCAGCCTCAGAGGAAGGCAATGGTAAACCACCTCTGAATACCGCTTACCATGAAAACCCTATTCATAGGGTCGCCATAAGTCTGGATTTACTTGAAGACAGTCCATTTCCATTTTCCATCCATGGTCCCTAAGCCGGTGAGAAGGAATGACCTTGTCACTTCAGCTGGACCTGGGAACACCCTCTTTTAGGTAAGATTTTGTTCTTAATTTCAATCAGAGAATTTTTTTTTGAATGGTATGCTCCAAGCAACTGTGGTTGATACTTAATGTATCATGCTTAATGGCATCAGTAGGGCCTGCCCCGTGATGTCAGTAGGGCCTGCCCCGTGATATCAGTAGGGCCTGCCCCATGATGTCAGTAGGACCCGCCCCATGATGTCACTAATGCCCGCCCCATGACATCACTAGGGCCTGCCCCCATTTTCTCAGGTTTTAGGATGGTTCCAACCTGGCAACCCTAGTTTGCATAGATATCACTGCTTTTATTATGTAGGAATTCCTGCATTGGATTGGATTCCTGCATTGAGCAGGGGGGTGGACTCGATGGCCTTATAGGCCCCTTCCAACTCTACTATTCTATGATTCTATGAAACTAATACTGATTTTATTTTTTTCAAAAAATGTTCTGCAATGACCAACTCATTTTGACAATAAACTATATTATATGGGGTCTATGTATTTTTACATCTCCAGTGTGTGTGTGTGTATGGAGTCTTTCCAATAACCCTATGAGGTATGATTGCTGATTGGAAACCAAGGCATCTCACAACAAGAAATAAATCCCTTTAAAATCCAATAACCATAAAAACAAGTATAAACACTTGAAAAATAACTTAAAGTGGCATGATTCTGAATTTTGCTTTGGGGGAGTGTTTGTTATCACTTGAGGCTGCAGTTCTGTGCACACTTCCCTATTTGAGTAAGCCCCATTGAATACAGTGGAACTTGCTTCTCAGTAAACAAACATAGAATTGCACTACAAATATCTTTACAGGTTGTGTAAATAATAAACATCTTTGACAGTCATGCTTATATAAATATTTCTTCATTTAAAGCACATGACTTCCCCTAAAGAATCCTGGGAAGTGTAGTTTCCCTCTCACAGTTCTAGTTTCCACCACCCTTAACAAACTACAGTTTCCATGATTCTTTGGTGGGATTCATATGCTTCAAATGTGTCTTGAATGTGCTTTAAATGAATGGTGTGGATCTGCCCTAGCTACAACACAATAGTTTCTACATGTGGGAATAGGCTTGCCTAAACAAGAATGTTTTTAGCAGGTGCTGAAAACAGTACAATAACGGTGTCTGCCTAATGTCAATAGGCAGGGAGTTCCATAGTGTAGGTGCTGTCACACTAAAGGACTGATTTCTTACAAGTGCAGAACAAGTACTATGTGGCACCCATAACATGGAAAGCAAACTTTGAATTTGGCCTGATAGTAGATCAGCAACCAGTGTGGATTTCAGAGCAGATATATTATTTGCTGATAGGGTGTCACTTATGTTAGCAATCGTGCCACAGCATTCTGCACTAACGGCAGCATCCAGGTCAGGTTGTGCTGCATGGGGATTTATGTGACCTTGGCTGACTGGCTGCCAGGATTTTTTTAGTTTTGGTTTTTGGTTAGGAATCCTGACTGGTTGTGGGATGTGGAGTTTTCTGCCTTACTCATGGGAATCTTGTTGTGGTTGGAATGGGTATTGCATTCAGGAAATCATCACTGTATTTTATTTTTATTTTCCTGTTTGCATTTCATTTGCCTTTAACCTCAATTCCTTACATCCATAGAAGCAACAACAGTGGTTCCATGCGCTCAGCTCAACTCTCTTAAACCTACTGATGATGCACATTGTTGATTGCATGACAGTTTGTTTCTTGCCCAATGGTGGCAAAAGAGAACTCACATACTGGGAAGTGTGGCTGCAATTGTTGTTGTTCCCAAGCTGCTGCTGGTGAAGGTAGATCAAACCATGTGTGTTTTCTCTCTGTCAATTATTACTCACTGGGATTGGATTGGCTATCAAAGTGAGTTTATAGCAGCCCACAAGGTAGACAGAAAAGGGTAGAGAATCTTCTTACTCTTATTTATTTCATATACCACTTTCGGAAGTGAAGGGTCAAATCTGTAAAGACGTTTTGAGCAGCCGTGTTGAAAGGTACGGGCAGGGCATTCCAGGCAGGGGGTTGCCAACCCTGCTTGGATATGGATATATTTGCAGAGCAGCACAATCCAAACCATATCTACTCAGAAGTAACCCCTGTTAAGTTGTATGGGGCTTAGTAAGTGTGTTTACAATTGCAGCCTTCAGGGGCATCCATCCTTACTCCTGAGTGCTCCTATCTAACATCTCCACAACACTAGCCTTCTGGTGACTGGCCTAGCCTGAGGGCACTTAAATCCTTCTTGCCAGAAGCAAGTTTGTTGTTGTTGTTATGTGCCTTCAAGTCAATTACGACTTATGGAGACCCTATGAATCAGTGACCTCTAAGAGCATCTGTCAAGAACCATCCTGTCCAGATCTTGTAAGTTCAGGTCTGTGGCTTCCTTTATGGGATTAATCCATCTCTTGTTTGGCCCTCCTCTTCCTCTACTCCCTTCTGTTTTTCCCAGCATTATTGTCTTTTCTAGTGAATCATGTCTTCTCATGATGTGTCCAAAGTATGATAACCTAGTTTCATCATTTTAGCTTCTAGTGACAGTTCTGGTTTAATTTGTTCTAACACCCAATTATTTGACTTTTTCGCAGTCCATGGTATGTGCAAAGCTCTCCACCAGCACCACATTTCAAAGGAGTTGATTTTTCTCTTATCCGCCTTTTTCACTGTCCAACTTTCACATCCATACATAGAGATCGGGAATGCCATGGTCTGAATGATCCTGTTTTTGGTGTTCAGTGATACATCTTTGCATTTGAGGATCTTTTCTAGTTCTCTCATAGCTGCCCTCCCCAGTCCTAGCCTTCTTCTGATTTCTTGACTATTGTCTCCATTTGGGTTAATGACTGTGCCAAGGTATTGATAATCCTTGACAAGTTCAATGTCAACTTTAAAGTTACATAAATCTGTTGTTATTAATTTAGTCTTTTTGACATTCAGCTGTAGTCCTGCTTTTGTGCTTTCCTCTTGAACTTTCATCAGAATTCGTTTCAAATCATTACTGGTTTCTGCTAGTAGTATGGTATCGTCTGCATATCTTAAATTATTGATATTTCTGCCTCCAATTTTCACACCTCCATCTTGGTCCAATCCCACTTTCCATATGATACGTTATGCGTATAGATTAAACAAATAGGATGATAAAATGCACCCGTCTCACACCCTTTGTGTATGCACACCTTGACTACATTCACATGTCATTTTATTTTAGAATAAATGGAGACTTGCGTACTTTTTTTTCTACATTGTCCACACACTCTATAGATTATTGATAGTTTTCCCTCCAATTTTCACACCTCCTTCATGTTGGTCCAATCCCGCTTTCCGTATGATACATTCTGTGTATAGATTAAACAAGTAGGGTGATAAAATACACCCCTGTCTCACACCCTTTTCTATTGGGAACCAATCGATTTCTCCATATTCTGTCCTTACAGTAGCCTCTTGTCCACAGTATAGATTGCGCATGAGGACAATCAGATGCTGTGGTACCCCCATTTCTTTTAAAGCATTCCATAGTTTTTCATGATCTACACAGTCAAAGGCTTTGCTGTAATCTATAAAGCACAGGGTGATTTTCTTCTGAAGTTCCTTTCCATTATCCAACGTATGTTTGCGAAATGATCTGTGGTGCCTCTTCCCTTTCAAAATCCAGCTTGGATGTCTGGCATTTCTCGCTCCATATATGGTAAGAGCCTTTGTTGTAGAATCTTGAGCATTGCTTTCCTTACATGGGATATTAAGGCAATCGTTCGATAATTACTGCATTCCCTGGGATCCCCTTTCTTTGGAATTGGGATATGTATTGAAAGCTTCCAGTCTGTGGGCCATTATTTAGTTTTCCATATTTCTTGACATGTTTTTGTCAAAACCTGGACTGATTCAGTCTCAGTAGCTTGTAGCAACTCTATTGGTATGCCATCTGTTCCTGGTGATTTGTTTCTTCCAAGTATTTTAAGAGCAGCTTTCACCCCACATTCTAAAATTTCTGGTTCTTCATCATATGGTTCCTCCGTGAATGAATCTGTCATCCTGGAATCTCTTTTATAGAGTTCTTCAGTGTATTGCTTCCATCTTCCTTTTATTCCATCTCTGTCAGTCACTGTGTTCCCCTATTGATTATTCAACATCCCTGCTCGTGGTTTAAATTTCCCTTTCATTTCTCTAATCTTTTGGAACAGGGCTCTTGTTCTTCCCTTTCTGTTGTCCTCTTCTATTTCTATACAATAACTATTGTAATAGTTCTCTTTGTCCCTACATGCTAGTCGCTGTATTGTTGCATTTAGGGTTCTGACCATGTGTCTATCTCCTTTTGCTTTTGCTTTCCTTCTCTCTTTAACCATTTCAAGAGTTTCTTCCATCATCCATTGAGATCTTTCTCTCTTTTTAACTAGAAGTATTGTCTTTTTACTTTCTTCCGTGATAATGTCTCTGACTTCAGTCCATAGTTCTTCTGGTTCTCTGTCAACTAAGTTTAAAGCCTCAAATTTGTTCCTTATTTGATCTTTATATTCTTCTCGAATGTTATTGAAAAATTTTTTTGGGATTATGATTGCTTTGTTGTTCTTCTTTAGCTTTACTCTGATTTTCAATGCGACCAGTTCATGATCTGTACCGCAGTCTGCTCCTGGTCTTGTTTTTGCAGAAAGTATGGAACTTCTCCATCTTCTGCCACCAATTATATAATCAGTTTTGATTCCTATATTGACCATCTGGTGATGTCCACATATACAGTCATCTTTTCAGTTACTCAAAAAATGTGTTAGCAAGAAACAAATTATTGGCTTCACAGAATTCAGTAAGCCTTTCTCCTGCTTCATTTCTGTCTCCTAAGCCACATTTCTCCACAATTCCTAGTTGTTCTCTGTTCCCTACTGCATTCCACTCTCCCATGATTATCATCATATCTTGTTTTGGTGTGTGATCAATTTCCTTCTGTACTTCTGTGTAAAATCTCTCCAATTCTTCTTCTTCTGCATTTGATGTTGGAGCGTACACTTGGATGATGGTTATGTTAATAGGTTTCCCATTTAATCTCATTAATATCACTTGCTCAGACCTTGCGTTGTAGCTCCTAATTGCTTTTGCTACATCACTTCTCACTATTAAATCAACCCCATTTCTTAATTTATCATTTCCTGCAAGTGAAGACCAGCACAAGTGAAGCCAGTAGAAGGCCTGAAAAAGAGGCATTTGGGCGGGGCTGGAGGCAAAAGCGAGGGAAGGGAGACTTATACCACATCCTGAGCCTGCTCAGCTCGGTCCTGCAGCTCTCTGTCTCAGCAGCCGATATGTCGGGAAAAGGGGTGGCCAAAGGAAACATGCATTTTGTTTCCTTCCACTGCGCCCTGCTGGCACAGCCAGCGTCCTCTCGCAACAGCTCCTGAGCAGAGGTTGGATGTGGCAGCCCTTTCCACCAGCTCCGCTTCTGCCACCCTCTGCCAACATGGATTGCACCCTAAATGTGCCTATGTACTAGGCATGAATACAAAAGGCAACAAATCCTTACATTGTTTTTAAGATAACAGTTTGTTCTATGTCAAAAGCATTGCCATAGCTATTATGTGGGTATAAAACAAACAAGACAGATGCTGTCAACATATATATATATTTTCCATGTCATTTAATCTTAATTATATACATGAAGGACCTTTTATCCTCACTGGAATTTGGCCCTTCCCAGCAGACCTACACATGTCTAAGGGGAAAAGGTTGCACACTGAAAACTATAACACTGGGAAAGTAAACATTGGGTAGGATCCTGAGAAATGTTCCCATAATGGAATTGATGGAAGCTGACTTCCCCAACCAAGTAGTCCCTGGCTCACCCCATATCTTCCCATCAACCTTGTTTAGTGGGATGGACTGTGGCCTGGGGAGCTGAGAGGGAAGAGATCCAAAAGAATCAGTTGGAGGGAGCCTCCATGAGTGAGAGCTCTGATCACTTCTTCCTTCTCAGCCCCACCACACCGTAGCCCACGCCATTCAGGAGGTCCTCCAGCCCTCAATGAAGACTTTTTGTATGGTGGGAGTGAAAGGCATCTACCACAAGGCCTGTTAGATGTTTCTCTGGATCTGCCATATGTACATAAATACAGCTCAGCTCTTATATTTACTGGTGCATATTTTATATAAATTGTACATTTCATCCTAAATAACAACAAAACAATTTGTTTGAATTGGACTTTGGCATGTAATTCAACAAGCCCTTTTTACATAGGACACAAATTACTCTTATACTTTCCATCTCTTACACATGTTCATCTGCTAAATTTTGACATTATTACAAAGTCCCATAACTTACATCCTGTCTTACATGTTAGGAATTTTATGTTTGGTTCCACAAGTGTTTCTTCATTTCAAACAATATACTATGGCATGTCATATATTCCTATCTAAGTACATGCTATAAAAACATATTCTATTTAGATATTAAAGCATCTCATATATTAATATCATATTTATAAGATAATAACTATATTTTTATATACTGTCATATCCCTTGTTGGTAAGCGCCTTTCTCTGCTATCCTCAATCACAGATAAGCAGGATTTTCCTACTGTTGGCTAAGGACAGGGAAAGAGCCCTTTGTGCTCAGAAAATTCCATTTGCAGCATTGACAATGCAAAATGTCTATATATGAGACTGAGGACTGCAATCTACATATTTTGTTGGCTAACTAAAGCCAAACACATTGGCTTAAAGGTGATTTAGGAAGTAGTTATTCAAATGCCCACAATCACTCCAACTGATAAGCAGACTCTCTAGACAGTATAATGTATTTCCCACAATTATTTTTTTTCTATGATCCAATTCGCCATCATTCGAAGTAATGAACTGCTGGGATGAAGTGATGCAGATGATTTGACATAATTCATTGTGAAATTTCCAAGAAAATATGTTTAGAAAGCAGGCACAACAACATGACAGAAACAAGGAACATCCCTGAATTGGATTTCAATGTGTGTCTGGGGGGTGAGAGAGGATCCTATAATAGTAAAAGCCAGACAAGAGGAGAGCGGCCTGTGCAACCATAGCAGTAACCCTATGGCAGCAGGAATGAGTGATGGCTTCATACAAATGTCACTGCCATGTGGCTGGCTCTGTTACAAGTCTGTGAGCTCCAAGCCTTAGAAATGCAGTGTGGAGTTCACAGGGTCACCACTGAGCTGGAGGTAGTTCAGCAGTTTCTGCATGACATGGCATCCCATGTCTGTAGCCTTGAGACAGTTACAGGGTCTGTGCAGTTGCGGCAAGTTGTTTGGAGTGGATTTTTTGTTATTCATGGTGTGCAAGGCAGGGAGAGTACAACTTCATATCCTATGTGTCTGGTTTAGAAGCAGAGGGAAACATTTTTTCCCCTGGGTTCAGGAAGAATGGAAACTATTCCCAGAGGGATAACCATGTAAGTCTGTTGCCGCAAATCCAACACAAAATCCCATTCCACTTTACAGATATTATTATGGCTTAAGCTTCCATATTAAAAACTTATTCCACCCTTTCCAACTGGTGCCCTCCAGATATTTTGGAGTCCAACTCTTTTCACTCCTGACCATTGGCAATGCTGGCTGAGGCTGATTCGAGTTGTAGTCCAAAATACTCTGGAATGCAGGCTTATGCCCTAATACATTTGTTAGTACTGTATTTAAAGTGCTATGTGATTCATGTTTTAAGAATTAATGGAAGAATTCAAAGGAGATTTATCCCCCCCCAATATTCCTGTCTCCTGACCTTCACTCAAGAAGCTGAGGGAGGTAATGCATTAGGTTATTCCATGTTATCTTTACAGCAGAATTATGTAAGATAGAGCAAATTTTTTTAGTGTAGATTAACCTAGGTAGGGAAAAGAGAGCCAGTGTGGCATAGTGGTTAGAGTGTTGGACTACGACCTCGGAGACCAGGGTTCAAATCACACAGCCATGAAGTGCACTGGGTGACCTTGGGCCAGTCACTGCCTCTCAGCCTCAGAGGAAGGCAATGATAAACCACCTCTGAATACCACTTACCACGAAAACCCTATTCATAGGGTCACCATAAGTCAGATTCGACTTGAAGGCAGTACAGGAAGGGGAAGCAAGAAACTCCCCTGAGAAACTTTACCAGCCCTTTAAATTTATTTTATTTTATCCTGACCTTCCTCAACTGAACTCAGGGTGGCACACATAGTACTCATCTCTCCATTTTATCTTCACAACAACTTTGTGAGGAAAATAGGCTGAGAGAAAGTGACTGGTGAAAGCTTTCTGGATATGTATCATGGCTATGTGAGAATTTGAACCTGGCTTGGTTCTAGTCCAACACTCTAACACTGGCTTGAGAGAAGTCAACTTTTTTCCTCAGCTGTTTTGCCTAAGAAGGAACCAACTCTTAACATTTGCTTTTAATTTTGCTTTAGGTGATATTTCATTGATAACTATAATCTATTCATTTCCACACTGGAAACTTCAAGACTTCTGTCATCCCTAGTTTCTGCCAGTGAAGATAACAGCTATATTTGGTTAACAACTCAAAGAAAATAAGAAAGAAGCCTTTATCTCTTTTATTTATTCTATTATGAAACTTTAAGGATGCAATTTCATGTATGACACAATGTATCATTTAGTAATATACCATGCCTGATGTTATGGAGTAGGAAAAGTGAACAGTGGACAGCCAGCCAGATGGGCGACTAATAAATAAATAAATAAATAAATAAATAAATAAATAAATAAATAAATAATATATTGGCTTCCTTTAAATAGGCTTGAATTTGTCATGTTAGCGGCTTATTCAGGATGTTGGTTTGAGCCAATTTCAGCATCTATTCAACTGAATTTACAGAAATGGAGCAGAGTGATCAAACCAGTGGGGCTTTGACATCTGAGTTTGCATGTAATGAATATGACTATTTTTTTTTCATCCCAAGCTACAAGATTGTGGCCTTAATTCACAATGGAGATTAATGGAAGTGGCTAAAAATGGCTTGGGATGTTATTAATGAGCCAAATGCAGATGTAAATACACAAGTGGCTGGGGGTATATGTTTGCAATGCATGAAGTTACACTAACATTAGAGATAACATTAGAGATTTACTACATATTATATATTAAGGACTAGCAAAATGACCATCATTATGATAGATGGGGACAGAATATTTGTACATTGCAGGTACGTGAGCAAATACCGTGCATGCACACCCTAACGGTAGGGTCACTGTTAGTGAGGCCATACAGCAAGCATGGAAAACCTGTGGCCCTCCAGTTGTTGCTGGACTACAACTCCCAGGCAACTCCCAACCTAACAGGCATGTATCAATTCAAATTCATTCTTTGTCTACTGTCCACTGCTTTTCCTGATGCTTTTTTCCCTCCCCCAAAATGTTGATATTAATATCAATAATTTTAAAGGAAATATCAATATTTTGAAAGGAAATATTGGTAAATGAAAGGAAATATCAATACAATTATTATTCTTTAGATTGATATTTTAGAGGCAGATTTTTTAAAAAAATCATTTTTTGAAAATAGCTGTGGAAAATTGGTACATAAAAATCTGATCCACAATGATAGACCATAGCGAATTAATGGAAAATTCAGTACCAAAACTGAATTGGACAGAATTCTAGCCTCATCTGAAGGGCCATAGGTTCTCCACCCCTGCCATACAGTGTCACAGGTGGAGGGCGGTTTTTACCCTCACCACAACAGTGTCTCCCAGGTGCAGCTATCCCCTGGTGTTGCTTCCCAGTTCCTTCTCACATTGCAACCATGTCCAACTTCAAAGCTACACAGAAACAGTCTACCACACATTTGTATGTGATACAATCCTTCAGATCATCTGACAGGATGAGACAAGTGGCTGGGCTATCTTAAGTGGGAGAATGCACCCTAGGATAGTTGCACTGTCTGTATGAGGTCACCTTCTTGCAGCCCTACCAGAGAACTGAGGTTGCAGCCTCTTATTTCTCACAACTGCTCCAGAGGGATGTCACTGGAAGTACAGGTGAATGAGCAAACAGTGGTGTTAAGGTGGCACTCTCCACATGGGCCTGTAGAACCTGTCAAACTTAGTATATTGTCGGTTATGTGCAATGGCTCTCCACCAAGAATGTCATTTAGAGATATCATGGCAGCAACCATCTCCCCTGTCTCCTGCCCATTTCAAACCACCTGTGACTATTCCACAGGAGGTCCCATATCTCTGGGTGCCTTCCTGCATTCCTACAGTGCAATCCTATGCATGTCTATTAAGTCCCAGGCTATGGTCTGAAGGCA
The DNA here is from genome assembly GCF_030035675.1 of Rhineura floridana. NCBI lineage: Eukaryota > Metazoa > Chordata > Lepidosauria > Squamata > Rhineuridae > Rhineura > Rhineura floridana. Next base: position 17,609,860 of record NC_084488.1, on the reverse strand, counting down.
CATGAGACCAGCACCCTGCTGAAGCTAAGCAGGGTCAGGTCTGGTCAGTGCCTGGATGGGAGACCACCTGGGAACCATATGTAAGCTGCCTTGGGTTTCTCTCATGAAAAGAAAGGCGGGATATAAATGTAATATATAAACAAATAAAAGTGACATATTCAATGTGGCTTTCTCTCAGGGAAATGTGGTTAGGAATGTAGCATGTGGCTAGTTTAATAAACAATTCACTGGGTTTTGTACTAAGATTGCATCCCAAAGGCACAAATCCATTTACTTCAACAAAAGAGGTGGTGCTAACTATAGTTGAGATATCTAAAAGAAAGCAATAATTTAAAATGTTAATAAGAGTAAACAGCCTCTTTATTGTTGCTGCTCCCACCATCACCACTGAAAGTAACCATTCAGAAGTGGTGCTGCCGTACATCACCTGACATTTCTGAATGTCACATGGCCAACCTAGATGTGAAGTGAGGATTGTAATAATTACTATTATCATCTAGTCTTCCCACCCTCTCCACAACGGATAGTAGAGTTTGCTCATGTGCTGATGTCATTATGTCTTTTTTCCATCCTGTGTCATTAGTTACCAACGGCAGAGGCAAGGGAATGTGAAATATCATTTTGTCATAACAACGGATGGGGAGAAATGAGTTTGGTTTGCATTTTAATGTGAACTTACTTTATCTGTACTTCCCAAACTAACATACCAAAAGACAGCTATCCTTCAGAATTTGTACATCTCCAAATTTGGTGATGCCATTCTTCAACCAAAAAGTGGATATAAAAATGCATAGATTAGTACACAAATATTGTACACAACATACTACATGGGGAAAAATTAATGCACAACCATGTATATGTTAGGATAAATTCATACAAAAATATTTATGTATTTTCATGCTGACTTTTTAAAGAAACAAATTGCAAATTGATACAGAAATAGAGCAAATGGAACTTAAGGTTGGAACAATGAGTAAGACAAACTGAAATAGACAGATTCACCATCCCTATAATGTAAGGGCATGACATGAAGTAGCAAACCAGGAATAGCATTTAATTGATTTCTTTATTTAAAAACAATGATTGTTTTAATTAAAAAATATGTGGATGATGGTGACGGAACAGCAAAAATAAATAAGTTTAGGTTTCCTTCCCCTCCCCTTATATTCTTTTTGGAAAGAAATAGGTAACATGAAAACAAGTAATGGGAAAATCTATACATACACAGGCCATATCAGACTCTTTCAGTTTTGAAACAATGTGCTTTATTAACCAAGCGTGTATAGGACAATTCAGCTCTTGAAATTCCTATACAATGAAGCTCCTCAGATTTCCTCCCCAAGATCCTGCTCCCAGCCTATTATCTTTTATTGGTCGAGAGCCACAGATTTGGAATCTGGGCTTTCAGAAAGAAGATTATGTCATTTCTTTCTACTGTTTGCATGAGATGCAAAGAGAGCAGAACTGCAATTTGGCAGTGGTTCAGACGTTTTCGGTTTGAAGGGGGAAAAAAGGAGAGAATTGATGGGAGAACAATCAGACAAGTTTGACAACCCAACAGGGAAACAAGCGTAGGAATTGAAATTGGCATCTAACACAATTTTAAAGCAAAGTCCTGTTGTTTATCAAGCATATGTAGGCTAGCTGCAAGTGTATAAAAGAGACAATTTGAATATATTAATCACTGTGAACATTTGGCATCCCAATGAGCTTATGCAAATATTTGTGCACTGACTCCTTTCTGAAAGTTGCATTATGAATAAAATGCTATTAGTATTAACACAGCCCATGCCCTACTGTTGCCAAAAAACAACTCCTAAACCAAATTCAAGGCTAACTTGATTCCTTATGAGGCAAAACAGCAGAGGCATTTTGAACGAAACAAAAGATGTCCAGTAAGATTGACAAAACTTCTGTCAAACACTCATGTTCATAGATGGACATGTGCTTCAGGCAGAAGACAGAGAGGGAGAGAGACTGAAGGCAGAAAACTGGAGTCAAGGATCAAGCAGGCTGAAGGCAGAATGGTGAAATCATGCACAGGCTAATATTCCAAATTCGGCAGGCAAAAGGTCAGAAGGTGAGAAGAAAAACTTGATTGTATTTTCACCTACACAAAATTTAAGGCAAGAAGATTCCTGAACATCTAAGGATTTGCCCCCATACCCACGAAGAAGACACAGAGACAAGGCATTGGATTAAATGTTATATTTATTAAAATATAACAGTATTGAAATAAGAATTAAATATCTGCAATTAACCAAATTAAAACTTATGGCAGGTGAGTACTTCTGGTAGGGAAGACTCTCTCCAGGCCCCTGGGCATGTCGTACAACATGTAGCTGTGACCCATCAGTCAAGGATGTAGAATATTTTTCCTCCTTGCTGGGTGAGCCTTGCTCGTGGATCCCCCATGTGCACCCTGGCCCTGCTGTACTTGTGTTCACCCTGATACACATTACAGTCCATGAGGTGGCACCCCCCAGTTCACCCCAGACCGAAGGCCTGTTGGATCCCTGAAGGGTGCCCCTTACCCAATAATGTCTCAGTATACCTAATTGCAACCCCCAAATTCCTCACTTGCCCAAACCCAATGCTGTAACTGGCTATCAGCCACGCCACTCCCTATAAGCCAATAAAATTAAACCCCCTACAGTATGAAGGAGGCAAAATCCAAAAGGCCCCAACAACGGGGAGCACAAAAAAATTTGTAGTAGGCCTGCAAAAGAAAAGGTGACCAGTCATAACCCATACTGCCTGTAGGGAGTGAGGGAGGGCACAAATGAAATTAAGTGGAGATTTGGGAGGGCAAGGCAGGTATTTAAGCCCTGTGCTGCCCCTGCCCCTTGCAAGCGGGAACACATCCCGTGTCCCCTCATCTTGCCCTTCCCTTTGGGACAGACCAGCCTGTCTTCTTCCCAGGGAGAGGTTGAGGGCAAAATTGCCCCCACTTTGCAGTGGGAACCTCATTCTAGAAAGAAGCAAAAGCTTTCAGGGCAAGGTATCACACATCTATATCAGTTTGTGTCAGCCCTAATTTTGTGTGAGAGAACATTTTTCATATCTGTCTCATTCAAGAAAATGTATAGCATAATAAAAATTAGTCTAAGAAGATAATCTATGAGGTATATGCTCATCTAAGCACTTTATAGAAGAAAAAACGTTTCTCAAGACAAATGTGTCCTCTCTGTCTCTCATTTTCTCTCACACACATGCACACATACAATAGCCTGCCTAGCAGGTATATCAGTTATAGCTGTATACTAGGAAGAACCCTCAAGAGACAGTTCAATTCATTGGTGTTTAAGGGTTGGATTTGATTACCTCCAAAGTCTCTTCCATCTCCATGATTATATGTTACTAGCTAGGCAAAACAACAGATCTTTGACTGGATTTCCTGTCTTGAAATTTTGGTAAAAAACAGACACAGGCCCTATAAAAGTGATCAAGAACTCCATAGACCATAGCATTTTGGAAGAATGATTAACTTTTTACTTCACTGCATTTTTTTCTAGTGAGAACTGGTCTCCTGCAATAGTTATTTGCCCTATTTTGAAATACTTATATATGTTTTCCTTAGTGGGGCAAATGACAGAGATTTTAATCAGGAAACCAGTGCGGGGTGACGAGTTAAATATCCCTACCCCCATGTCACAGATTCATTCTGAATCAGTCCCTAGACCTCTGTGACTGTTTTGAAAAGCAATTTAATGAGATGAGAGATCACAGATTTTAATGTCTTATCTCGTTTGATCCTGAATCCAATGCAGCTATTGTGTTAAAGAGTATAAGAGGAAGAAAAAAATCACATAAATGAATAAATAAATAAGCAAGTCATAGAGACCAAAATGGAAGTAAGTGGTTCCTTGAGATAATCTGAAAAAATAGGTTTGAGAGGACATAATACCTGTCAATTGAATGGCAAAGCATTTCTCCTGAATGCTTCCATTTAGCCCCTGACAATGATGCAGTTTTAATCCCAACATGAAGTCCTCCCTGAGCATTTCTGCAGGGAATGAGTTTGATCTTTGACACTGGCTTAATTTCAAATCTTTGATTCACATTTTCAACATGCATAGAATGAAAAGCATTCCCCATTTAAAGTGTACCACACAATCAGGCAAACAGATGTAGGACATAAATATTAAAGCCCCCTCTTCCAAGTTTCTACAAGAAAAGAGGGAAGGAAGAATAGTTGCACTGCAGTTGGGCTATACTGCTTAGGTGGTGCTTCATAGGGGGGGATATTGCTACTTTAAGCTAATTTCAGATCACATTGCACACCACAGTGTCAGGTCTTGAAACGATGATCAGAGGGATGTCAGGCAGGTATTTAGCTGGTGCACCACAACCAGTCTCTGCCCAAAGAAGCAGGTAAGAGAGTCTCTCAGCAAAGTACTCTCTGGAGGCTTCCTTCCTATTGTGGTAGGCTCACCTGCCTGCTTTTCTAGCCATGAATCTTACCTGCTGGAGGCAGTGGCTAAGTCTGGAAAACTACTTGCTAGATTGATTTTCCCACAATGTCTCAGAACAACACTGCATTGCGTGCTATGGAGCCCTGTGGGAAAATCAATCTAGCAAGCAGTTTTCCAGACCCAGCCACTGACACCAAATAAGTCTGTGGGGACTCAGTAAGTAAGCATCAGCAGTGGTGGGCCTTGCTGTGGATCTTAGGCCCTGACAGTTGCACAAGTATGCTGGCCACTGCCACCCACCCTGCAAAATACTAAAGTGGAAGGACCAGCCACACCAGCCATGGAAATCTCCCTGCACCAATAAGACAGAATGGTTCAGACAACAGACCTTGGTCCTTACATAGATTTTAGGCTTACTTGCTAGTCTGAGTAACTGGTTGTATGCAGACAATTGATCCATCCACACCACCGAGAAATTGATTCTGTCACTAAGTTGCCCAAATGGGTTTATTATACTGCTTAGATGTGTGACTTTCAGTGGGGAACACAATGGAGCTTTAAACCAACAAATAATTGCACCAGTGCATCTTTTGGTTTTATTTTTTTTTGTTTTTGTTTTTTAGTGGTAACTGGATGCACAAGCACATGCACTGATGATTTGCGTCTGCATGGAGACCCAAACCACTGAAGATATCTGAAACCAACTTATGGGAAGGTAGTAATACAATATCCATACAAATAAAGGGAGAGATTTCTAGAAATACAACTTTTCTCTCAGACTCCAGAAAAGATGCCTATAAGTTGGGTACAGAGAAATGCTTTTGCAAGAATGAATGCTGCCCAAGGCATTTCCTGGGGATTAATGAATTAATAGCCATTTGGGAGAGGTAGTTGCTTGAGGCAATACTCCTCATTATTTCTTCAAGAAATACACTCGGCCCTTACAGGTCTGGAACTTTTTTTTTCTTATTTAGCCACAAACTAAACTCTTTTACATTTTCCCCAGAGGCAGCAGCTTCAGTTTTTCCCGACTGCCTCAAGCACATCCATTTCGAATGGGTGGCGTACCTATATTGGGTAGTCATATAATATTTATGGTTGGCAATTGTAATTGGTTATGTTTCCCTCTTTCCCCATCCCTTCCCCCAACTTTAATTTAAATGGTATTGATACTGAGGAGTGTGTGTGTGTGTGTGTGCACCCACATACTCAATGAACAGGGTTTTTCTATAAATAGAGGCTGTGGAATGGAATGTTACTTTCTTAGGAAAGCAACAAGAGCTAGAAAATGTGTTTCAGGAGGAAGTCCTGTGACAGTTGTCTCTTGTCATAGAGATCTGAGGAAACAATGAGGCGCCATTTCAGTAGCGGCAGCAAGGGCCAATGTTCAACAAGGGATGCTCTTGGATAAAATTCAAATTTATATTAAAATAATTTTAAAGCAATAAGAATATTTGTTTTGATTATTTTAATAACTATAGCAATAGGATGTGTACTATTAGCATGCATACTTAGGGACAGGCAAATTTGTCTCTCTTTTTTTGTCTGTGATACATTCTCATTCCACGGCAATCTTGAGATTTGTTTGATATTTTAAAAACAATCCGTATGAAAATTTGCCATTAAATACGAACTTAAAGAGGTATTTTAAACACATTTTCTCCTGAAAATAGGAATTTCTAAACATAATTTATCTCAAAATATACCTTTCTAAATATATGTTCTCTCAAAATATACATTAAAGACGTATTCCTCAAGAACTGTATCAGAACATTTGGGAAGTGCAAAAGTTGATAGATTATAGAGCTCTGATCTTCACATTAGTCCAGGTGATTAGTCAGATCACTTTGAACTGGAATTTGCAAATATTTAATTCTCAAGCATCTCTAGCATAAGCTCACTTAATACTTTACAGTGGAAATGGAAAAGTGTTCTATCTGTTAATCAGAACAAGGTGATAGAATTTTGGGTTGTACCAATTTAGACTGCAGGTTCATATTTTTAACCTCTCCCATGTAAATATGTGGTGCAGCGATTAAGGTGTTGGACTATGACCTGGGAGACCAGAGTTCGAATCCCCACACAGCCATGAAGTTCACTGGGTGACCTTGGGCCAGTCACTGCCTCTCAGCCTCAGAGAAAGGCAATGGTAAACCCCCTCTGAATACCGCTTACCATGAAAACCCTATTCATAGGGTCGCCTATAAGTCGGAATCGACTTGAAGGCAGTCCATTTCCATTTTCACTAAAAATCAGTCATGTACACTGATTCTATGTATAAAAGTTAATCCTGTGAAAATAAACAGTTGTAGTTTAAACATAAAGTTTTATTCTGATTTTCAGAAAGATGTCTATACTGATGAAAGGCAAGATAAACTGAATTATTTAAAGTGTAAACTACTTAAAGAAAAACAAAGCTAATAAATCTTTTTGATTTGAGTTCTCAATGAACATAAATACAGAACTAATTCAGAGATAAATACATCTGATTTCTCCATGAACATAAAGTGCAAGAGCACCTCTCCCGTGAGGAAACTTTCTAGTTCATTGAAAAATATAATTAATAGTGGGTGGGGGTCTGATATAGTTTTATAAAATGACAAGCAAGGTGGAAACAGTGGGTATCAGGAAAACACTCTTCAAAAAATAATAATCATAGAGTGCTTTCTGGTCTGGCCTTAGGGGTGAGCAAGCTGGATACACCTGGTAGGGTTGCCTGCTCTCCGTTTTGTGCTTGGAGATTTTGGATTTTTGGAGTCCTGTCTGGGTCTCCAGGTGATTCACCCCAATCTCGGGACAGCTTTCATTTTAAAAAACATTAAGTTCCTAGGTGGTCTGGTTCCAGAGGTATACATCAAAATACCAGCCACCACTTCCCACAACTTCTGTTCAACTTCTGTTAAATGAGCTAATACCCAGCTGCTTGAACCCCTGTCCTTTCAGGTTTGTAGCCAATAAGTGAAGTCAGGGTTGTGATTGACAAGTGTTTTATTGACCTTCAGGCAATAGCTAGAACCCATTGCAAGTCTAGAAATCCACTACCTTTTCTTGCTTGTCTAAAAATCTCATAAAGAGTAAGTTTATAGCTTTCAGCAGTAGCAAGAGTCTCTTTCTGTGTGCAGGAGATCTAGAACAAACTGTCACAGCAGGATCTTCGGAGGCATGAATAGTAAACAATTTAAGTTATGATTATAATAAAAGAGTACATGCAGAATTTTTAAATTACTTGCAAAATATCATATTATACATTTTATCTTTCAAATCATTTTTGAACAGAAATCTAAAAGAAGTGTACATGCAGCTTTTGATGCCATTACAATGTGTTATGCTTTTCTAATTATGAGGAGTCAAATGAGTTAAAATTTTCTTGGGCTGTTGAAGAGGGCAGTTTATTTGTCTAATTCATAGTCTGTTTTGAAAACCTTCACCATATGAAGCTTTAATCTTATACTCAATTTTTTAGTTGAAAACTGCTACACTAATCCCATATACTGGGTGTAAACCCCATTCAATCCATGCATTGTCAAATACCTAACCCGGCAGGCAAGAGAAAAATTAGTTCAAAATTTCAAAAGGCAATGAATTCTCTGGTGGTGAAGAATGATTTATTAAGGCAAAGCTGAGTATTGAGCTGTCATTTGCAAGTAATAAAACACTAAAATGAAACTGGTGGCTAATGGGTCTCTTCCTTCCCTTGCCTTTGCTCTTATCTTACATTTGCCTAGTTGACTGGAAGACTCATGAACAGCCACAGCAAGGATTCCCTTGTCTAGGAGGAGTTACAGCTCTTGAGTCCACTTGAGGTTATTTTGAGGCTCTTGATGTCACCTTGAGGCTTGTCTGGATGTTACTTTGAGGCTTAATCTCTCTGATCTAGGGATCCTTTATTTATACCCAAAATACACCCTAGGAGAGGGCACTATGATGTTCCTGTATGTGAATGTAATGTAAATATGGTAAGTCCAGGTTTATTATAGGAAATATGGTAAGTGGAGTGAGTGAGAAGGGGGAGTACATGGGCTGTAGAATGCTGGATGATGATTGGCTGTGTGTTTGAATGGCTGAAGGTATAAATGAGAGGATGACAGTTGAGTTGGGGTGGGGGTTGGACAGGGAGGTTGTGGACAGGGAGGTTGATATGGAGAGTAAGAGGTGGCTGTTGAGATATTGCATTGGGAGATCTGAGGCAAATAGTAGGAATTAGGAACATAAGAGAAACATATATGAAACCATATGCTTGTCAATGAAATCTATAAGTAATCTTGTTATTCTTAGTGTTATCAATAAATATTTTCTTGGTTTATTTAAAGCCTGATTCCTCAGCTGGGGGGGCACAGACCAGGGGGGAGGCAGAGTAACCAAGGCTGAAGAAGAAATAGTATTGAATGGTGGCAGCGGTGAAGGAAGAGATATTGTATCAACATCCAGTACCACAGAGCAACCCAGAGCTGTGAGCTTCATAGGCAAGAGGCTTCAGGGGGGTTGGGAATTACCTATACACACAGACACAAGGTATCAAAATAACCAGGAAGAGACTAAGGCACAGTCTAGAGGTTATATTGGATACACAGAGTGTTGGGTAGTGTGGCCTAGCAGGGGGATCTTTTGAGATCTGTGCTAAAGCGGAGAGAGGTAAAAATAAACATGACGATCCTGACTGCTGGTAGCCACGAGAGAGAACGACACAAGTGGTGCCAGGGAAGGACGTCACAGGCACCTTATGAGATCATTATCTTCCCAGCACCCAGGTTCCTGGGTTCTCACACAGGTGACTTTTGTTTATCTCTTCTGTTCCTGAATCTACTACAAACTGGCTTTGGAAATACAGATGTGATGTTTATTCCCAGGTTTTGCTCATGCACCCCCTTAATGAGTTCATGGGCATAACTGCTTTATTTTGACTCTTTCTCTGGCTCTTGTTTGCATAAGCAGGCTGAGGATATTCATAAACCGATTAAGCTCACTGTCCCTTCTGAGCTTGGGAAACCCACAAACAAGTACACCTGGGCAAGCAGGCATGTGAGACAAGCTGGATTGTTTTGGTTACTTGAACAACTTTCCCAAGTTCTGTTTTTGAACAAAGTGAAAAACATCTTTCTCAGCTTATCAACCATGTTAGAAAGCCTGTACTTTAAGTACTCCAGAACCCAATACTATTCACTAATCTGTGTAGCTTGGAAGAATTTAGTAACATGTGCCTCTGACCACATGGTGAGTGGTGGCAATACCTACCATCTCCAAAGATGGAGAATTACATTTTTGTATGTTTGCTGGTGTTCTTCTTACTTTGCTTCTTTCCTGTATTACTAATATTTCTACAGAGAATCTAATCTAGAAAAAATATTTCTCTCATTATTCATCCTAGAAACCTGTCAAATTTATTTTTATTAATTTCAAAGCCTTTTTATTGGTCAGTGTCATATGATGGTGAAGACAGCCTTTTGTGTTTCAAATTGGAGGTTATGTTCTATTTCTATTTTGGGTGCATTAACAGTTCAATCTGAAACTGCAGTTTGATGTAAAATCAGACTGATTACAATATGTTGCTACTTCAGGAATTACTCTAGCTGTTGGAAAAAATAAACATAGCCTGCCCAAGATGCATGTTTTCAGCCTGCTATGCTTAAACCACTTCAATTAAGGCAAGGTAGGCACAGTCAATTAAAAACGTAGAGCACACCTAGAATTTTGCTAGGATGTATTTCACATCCCACTGTTTTACCTTGTGCAAACTGAGGCACTCCTGATGTCCATTGCAGAATACTCAGTGCCATTATTCCACAATTATACTTGTTTTTACTGTAAATTTTGCAAAGTGTTGCTGTACTTCACATATTCACAGAAATAGAATCAAAAGAAAATGATTTCTTACAGGAAACTTCACTAAAATTGCAAAGTAAATCAGACATATTTAAAGTGACCATCTGAACTATGTCAACTGCGTTAATAATGTTGCTTCCTCCCTGCTAAAACAAGATCAGCACAACACATATCTTCTTTCTATTATATGAGCTGATTGCAGGTGTTGCCACCACTCACCATATGCTCAGAGGCACGTTACCAAATTCTTCCAAGCTACACAGAAAGTGGATTAGACTGTGAAAGACCAACCCAAATTGTGTTTGCATTTTGACCAATTTATAGGACAGTACAATTTCTCAGAGAGGAGGTGAGGTCTCCTGCTCCCCTGGTGCATTGACTATTGTTGCCCAATTTCCCTGCTTTTTAAAGTTTGATAGAAATATATGTGGGCTATAGGTACATTCTTAAACCGCAAGGTTTTTTGCCTATTAATGAATTTATCAGCTTTTAAATCTGGGAGGTAAGAAATGGGATCCTGTGCAAGCTTCCCAAAAATGGATCGATCATTTGCATGCTTATTGAGTTCAGTGGGATTTACTCCCCTCCAATCATGCTTACAATAGGTGAAACTGACCACAGGGGATGGGGAGGGGAGGAGGAGGAGGGAGGGGAGGAAAGGGAGAGGAGAGGAGGGGGATGGGAGCAGGAAGGAGGGGAGGGGGAGGGGAGGAGAAGGACAGATTTGATCATTTGCATGTTTATTAAATTCAATGGAATTTACTCCCATGCAGTCATGCTTAGGATAGGCAAAACTGACTAGTGGGAGGGAGGGACAGCTGGAGTAGGCAGGGAAGAAGGAAGAAGGAAGAGGGGAAGGGAGAAGGGAGAGGAGAGGGGAGAAAGGTGAAAGGCAGGTCTGATCATTTGCATGCTTACTGAGTTCATTGAGACTTACTCCTATGTAATCATGGTTAGGATAGGTAAAACTGATCATGGGAGAGGAGCAGGGGGAGGGGAGTGTAGAGGGAAGGAGAAAGGGAGGGGAGAAGGGAGGGGAGAAGGGAGGGGAAGGAGGGGAAGGAGGGGAAGGGGGAAGGAGGGGATTGGAGGGGGAGGGGCAAATGAAGTGACAGGGGAGGGCAGGTTTGATCATTTGCATGCTTATTGAGTTCAATGGTATTTACTCCCATGCAATCATGCTTAAGATAGGTAAAACTGACCATGGGAAAGGGGAAAGAGGGGATTGGAGAGGGAGGGGATTGGAGGGGGAGGGGGAGGGGATTGGAGAGGGAGGGGGAGGGGATTGGAGAGGGAGGGGGAGGGGATTGGAGAGGGAGGGGGAGGGACAAGAGGGAGGGGATAAGATGGAGGAAAAAGGAGGGTGGGTTTGATCAGTTGCATACTTTTTGAGTTCAATGGGATTTATTTCTGTGCAGTCATGTTTGAAAATGGAAATGGACTGCCTTCAAGTCGATCCCAACTTATGGCAACCCTGTGAATAGGGTTTTCATGGTAAACGGTATTCAGAGGTGTCTTCCTCTGAGGCTGAGAGGCAGTGACTGGCCCAAGGTCACCCAGTGAACTTCATGGCTGTGTTGGGGTCCAAACCCTGGTCTCCCAGGTTGTAGTCCAACAGTGACCTGGGGGAGGGGCAGGGAGGGGAGGGGGAGGGGAGGACATTGGATGGGTGGGCACTGGGCAAAAGGGAAGCCCTTTCCTTTCCAAAAGGAAAACATTGTGAACAGTATCATTGCTTTTCAGGGTTTCCCCCACCTTTTATTCTACAGCAGGCACATGTAGCCTCCCACCCAAATTTAAACCAAAGCTGTCCCTGGCCACATCCACACCAGACCGTTATTTCACTTTAGACAGTCATGACTTCTTCCAAAGAATCCTAGGAAGTGTAGTTAGTGAAAGGTGCTGAGAGTTGCTAGGAGACACCCTGTTCCCCTCACATACCTTCAATCAGAGCGGCTGACTGTCAAACCAATCTGGCCACTGGAGCTCTGTCAGAAGAATAGCAGTCTCCTCTCAGCACCTTTCACAAACTACACTTCCCAGGATTCTCTGAGGGAAGCCATGGCTGTCTCATGTGAAATCAAAGTCTGGTGTGGGTGTGGCTCCCTGATTAGGCAAGCCAAGCAGCTGTGAGTCTAGCTTTTAGAACACTGACAGTTGGTTCTTACTGAGCATGCCCAACATTATCATTCAGTTCAATGCAAAATTTCTTAAATTAATTAAAAATCAGCCAGACATTTTTTTTAACTTTTAAACTGCAGAAGATGAAGGTCAGAGTATGGGGCAAGGTCAATAATAGGTACTCTGTGAACATGGCTGATTTTTATTGAATTTCAACAGATTATGAGAACTCTGACAGAAAAAGTCTAAAAGGGGCCTGGTTTTTCTCTCTCTCTCTTTAGACTTTGAACTTTCTATTCTCTCTGTTTTGTGTATTGCCATGAAAATTTAGAAGGTTGTTAAGCAAGCGTTTCTGAGTTCAGGACTATAGATTTTATAAGGTTTTGTTTTGAAATGAGCTTATGGGAAGCATCAGAATGGCAATTTGATATTGTGTAACGAATGTGAAAAATCCACGCTGACTATAGTATACAGCCACTTTTGTGGCTCTATAATGACAATGTGCAAAAGTAATAAACACCCCAATAAATCAGGGGTATGAGACATGACTTATGGGGCAAGGGTAATGGGGCATGCCATACTATCTCCTCGGCCCTCACATCTAGATTCTTCCAGAAATATGTGGCACTACAATCCATTAGGTCTTACTTTTGAGGAGACATGGTTAGGATTGTGCTGTAGTTCAGTGGGACTTTTGAGTGCACATATCAAAAGATTGTGTTTGTGTTGTAAATCTTTCCCTCTGTAATCCTATTTTTAAAGCAATTAGGCAGGGCCTACTTAGGTGTCACTGCTTTTATTTTGTAGGAAACTAGCACTGATTTTATTTTATTTTTTAAAAAATGCTCTGCAACGACCAACTGTTTTGACAATAAACTATTATATGAGGTATGTTTATGTGCTTGTGACAATCCAGGAAAAGATTATGTGACTTAACCTTTTCTGAAGGGTTATTAAAAGAGCACAAAGTCATAAGCATTTACAATATTTCACCCTGTGACTTGATGGGATGTTGCTGGGTTGTTAAGCACAGAGCACTACACTTATATTCAAATTCTTCTAACATCAAAAATTCAGCACAAATCTCTTTGCCCTTTTGCTCAGAAACTGATTTATCACAATACTGTGCCTTTTCCAATCCCAGGTGGGAATAGCATTATCAGAATGTCCAATGTGAACGTATTTGTACACCAAACATATATATCAGAGAGACAGTTCCTAGCATCATGATCCTTCAAGAACATAATGATTGATAAACCTTTCCCCACATTTCTACATTACATTTGGAAACGATGTGTTTATATGTGGTACTACAGATTTTTATACATAGAGATAAAAATAAGTAAATATTTTCCTGATGGTTTAAGAGCAAGCCTTTTGTTGATTATTTTGGGAACTTTATGCAAAAATGTTTGCTGACACTTGCTCTGACTCTCAATTGTCTTTTCTTGACCACGGTGATGTCACAGCCAAATCTCATTGACTATTTAATGTTATGATATCATTCAATTCAATTCTCATCCTCAGAAATATATGTGATACTGCTCTGTGATTAGAATTTACTGAGTCATTGTAGCTGACCTGGGATATTTTAAATTGAGCTGAAGATAGGGTTGCCAAGTCAGAAGCAACCCAAACCTGAGATTTCAGGGGTAGGCCCTGGTAATGTCATTAAGTAAGCATCAACCACTGTTGCTTGGAGCATACCACACAAACAGAAACATTTCTCTGATTAGTAATTAAGATAGAAATCTTAGCTAAATGAGGGTGTTTCCAGGTCCAGCTGAAATGACAAGATCATTCCTTCTCACCTGCTTCGAGAGCCTGGGTAAGGAACGTTTAATCTAGAATACTTGCTTCTGACAAGAAGGGTTTAAGTGCCCTCAGGCCAGGCCACTCACCAGAAGATTGTTGTAGAAAGAAAGTCTAGGTTTGTGGAGATGTTAGATGGGAGCACTCACCAGTAAATATGGATGCCCCTGAAGGCTGCAATGCTAAACACACTTACTAAGGGACTAAGCCCCACAGAACTCCACAGGATTTACTTCTGAGTAGATATGGTTAGGATTGTGCTGTTGTTCACTAGGGATCCTCTGAAACAATATCCATATCCAAGCAGGGTTGGCAACCTCCTGCCTGGAATGCCCTGCCTCTATATTTTAACATGGCTTCTGCTCAAAACGTCTTTACAGACTTGACCCTTCACTGCAGAGAGAGGTTTGAGAAATGAGTAAGAGTTAAGAAGATTCTTGACTCTTTCCTCCTTACTCTGTGGGCTGCTATAAACTCACTTTGACAGCCAACCTAATTCCAGTGAGTAATAACTGACAGAGAGAAAACACACATGGTTTGGTTTACCTTCACAGGCAGTAGCTTGGGAACAACAGCAATTGAAGATTTCTCTTTTACCACTATTGGGAAAGAAACAAACCATCATGCAAATAACAAGGTGCATCATCAGTGGGTTTAAGAGAGTTGAGCTGACAACATCGAACCCCTGTTGTTGCTTCTATGGATGTAAAGTCATAAGGTCAGAGGGAAGAAAAACAAGACAGTGATGATTTCCTATATGCAATACCATACCAACCACAACAAGATTCCTATGAGTAAGACAGAAAACTCAACATCCCACAACCAGTCAGCTTCCTAACCAAATCTAAAAAAAATTCTGGCAGCTAGTCAGCCGAGGTCGCTGAAATCCCCATGCAACACAACCTGACTTGGGGCTGCAGTTAGTGCAGAATGCTGTGGCACGATCGCTGACATGACTGAGAACATATCAGCACATGATACCTCTGTTCTGAAACCTGCACTGGTTGCCGACTTGCTACCAGGCCAAGTTCAAGATGTGCTTTCCATATTACGGGTTCGACATAGTACTTGTTCTGCTCTTGTAAGAAATGCTTTGAAACTCCCTCCTATTGACATTAGGCAGGCGCCTTCTTTGTACTCATTTTGGCTCTTGCTAAAAACTTTTTTTTTTAGGCAAGCCTACCCAGGCATGTAGAAGCTATTATGTTTTTTATCTGTTTTTAACTCATTGTTGGTTTTATTATTTTGAGTGTTTGTAAATACCTGTCTAACTGGATTTGCCAATAATTTCATTGTTTTAATTCCTTCTGTAAACTGCTGTGAGGTTTTTTTTTTTTTACAATAAAGCAGTATATAAATGTTGTAAATTAAATACATAAATAAATTTCAGAGTCACTGTGGTCCTTTGGTCTCTTTCCTCTTTTATACCAAGTCAGGCCATTTGGTATCATCTAGCTCAGTACTAATGATGTGGGCTAACATTGGCTCTCCAGGATTCCAGGCAACAGTGTCTTCCAGAGATTGAATTTTGGACCTTTGCATGCAAAGCATGTGCCTTACCAGTGAGCTATAGCCCTGAGTTACAGCCCTTGTAAAAGTATCTTTTACAATTGTTATTTTCAGTTCTCTAAAGAATGCACAGCATACTAGGGCAGATCCACACCATTCATTTAAAGCACATTCAACATACATTAGAAGCACATGAATCCCACTGCAGAATCCTGGGAACTGTAGTTTGTTAAGGGTGGTGGGAACTATAACTGTGAGGGGGAAACTACACTTCCCAGGATTCTTTAAGGAAAGTCACGTGCTTTAAATGTAAGCTGGATGTGCTTTAAATGCATTGTGTGGATCTGCATTACTTCATAAACTTTGCTTGCATATAAATATTTTTAATTAAATTTTAAAATGGAAATACGCTACAGAGTTTACAGGGTGACCATTGGGTAGGCACCATCTCTCAGCCTAATCTGCCGCTCAGGGTGAAAACAACAGAATGCTGTTCCCACTATATGTGGGGACACCTTTGCCTTCACCCCACTCCTAACACAAGGAAGACTCAGGTGGTTTAATCCAAAGGAGGAGGGAGGTCACATGGGGCCTTTGGGCAATGGAGCTGAGGCGGTAGATTGCCTTTTAAGCAATCCCCGCCCTCAGCTCTTCCTCTTCTGCATTTGCTACAGAGAGGAGAAGTGGTGTTGGTGTGCGGCAGGAGCAGTCCAATGTGGCTGTTGGGGTCAAGCCGTGACACAGTGAAGTGGCCCCTTTGGCCTTTCATGGCCGTTCCTGTGCAGCAGCAGTTTTGGTGCCTGCTCAAGCGGGCGGCTCAGAGCTTTACCTGTCTTTCCCTCAGCGGCTGGGTGCATTTCATGGGGGAGTAGAGGAGTGGTGGTGGCTGCTTTGGCAGCATTGGGGGTGTTTTAGCCCACCACATGCACACAGGCTCTGGGCTTCTTGCGGGCAGCCTGCTGGGCCAAGGGGCCTGCAGCCTTGTTGTGGCTGGGGCCTAGTGGCTTGTGCAGCCAGCGGCCTGCAGCCTGGATGTGCCTGAGGCCTAGTTGGGCCTTCACATGCAGTCTGCAGCCTGGTGGGGGTGAGGTCAAGTTTCAGTTGGTGCAGCTTGAGAACGTTGACAAGGTGCTTGGAGAGGTTCGTGCAACCACTTCTGTGCTGGATCCTTGCCCTTCTTGGCTAATAAAAGCTAGCAGGGATGGAACAGCCGGCTGGGCCAGGGAAGTGATTAATGCCTCTCTGTGAGAGGGGGTGGTCGCTGCCTGCCTGAAAGAGGCAGTATTGAGACCACTCCTGAAGAGACCCTCCCTGGACCCAGAAAATCTTAATAACTATAGGCCGGTAGCAAATGTTCCATTCCTGGGCAAGGTCCTGGAACGAGTGGTTGCGGGCCAGCTCCAGACACTCTTGGATGAGACCGATTATCTGGATTCATTTCAGTTGAGTTCCAGGCCTGGTTTTGACAAGGAAACAGACTTGGTCGCCCTGTATGATGACCTTTGTCAGGAGAGAGACAGGGGGAGTGTGACTCTGCTGATTCTCCTTGACTTTCTCAGTGGCTTTCAATACTATCAACCATGGTATCCTTCTGGGTAGACTGGCTGAGTTGGGAGTGGGAGGGACTGCATTGCAGTGGTTCCGCTCCTACTTGGCAGGTCGCCTCCAGAAGGTGGTGCTTGGGAACAGTGCTCGGCACCCTAGACTCTCCAGTATGGGGTTCCGCAGGGATCAGTTCTGTCCCCCATGCTGTTCAACATCTACATGAAACCATTGGGTGCGGTCATCCGGAGCTTTGGAGTGCGTTGCCATCAGTATGCTGATGACACGCAGCTCTATTTCTCCTTTTCATCCTCTTCAGGTGAGGCTGTCAATGTGCTGAACCGGTGCCTGGCTGTGACAATGGACTGGATGAGGGCTAATAAACTGAGGCTCAATCCAGACAAGACTGAGATGCTGGTAGTGGGTGGTTCTTCTGACCGGATGGTGGATGTCCAACCTGTCCTGGATGGGGTTGCACTCCCCCTGAAAGAGCAGGTTCGTAGCTTGGGGGTTCTCCTAGAATCATCTCTGTCACTTGAGGCTCAGGTAGCCTCGGTGGCACGGAGTGCCTTCTACCAACTTTGGTTGGTGGCCCAGCTGTGCCCCTATCTGGACAGGGATAACCTGGCTTCAGTTGTCCATGCTCTGGTAACCTCCAAGTTAGATTACTGCAATGCACTCTATGTGGGGCTGCCTTTGAAGACAGTTCGGAAACTGCAGCTTGTGCAAAATGCAGCGGCCAGATTGGTAACAGGGACCAGACGGTCCAAACATATAAAACCGATTCTGGCCCTCTTGCATTGGCTGCCTATATGTTTCAGAGCTTGATTTAAAGTGCTGGTTTTGACCTATAAAGCCTTACATGGCTTGGGACCAGAATACCTGATGGAACGCCTCTCCCGATACAAACCCACCCGTACACTACATTCAAGATCAAAGGCCCTCCTCCGGGTGCCTACTCCAAGGGAAGCTTGGAGGGTGGCAACAAGGGAGAGGGCCTTCTCAGTCGTGGCCCCCAAATTATGGAATGATCTTTCTGACGAGGTGCACCTGGTGCCAACACTGTTATCTTTTCTGTGCCAGGTCAAGACTTTCCTCTTCTCCCAGGCATTTTAACATGTGTTTTATACTGTTTAATTTTTAAATTGTGTTTTAAATTGTTTTTACAAGATTTGTTTTAAATTGTATTTGTTTTGATGTTTTTAGTTACTGTAAACCGCCTAGAGAGCTTCGGCTATGGGGCAGTATACAAGTATAATAAAATAAATAAATGAATAAATAAATAAGTAAATAAAGGCCTCCAGAGGGGCGGGCCTGAGGGAGCAGCCAGCATGCAGCCTAGTAGTGGGAGAGGCCTAGTCGGGCCTGTGTGTCAGGCCTGGTCAGGCCTCAGCAGCCATCTTGGGAAAATTAAGCCTTGATGGCCATTTTGTGTGTGACTTTCAGGCCTCTGCAGCTATTTTGTGGCTGGCTGTCAAGCCTGGGTGGACTTTCTTCACTTTGGCATAATAATCCCCCCTCTTTTACCCATGTTTATTAAGACTGTGTTTGGGGTGGTTATTAAGGGAATTCAGGCCTACAGGTTTTTGGGGACCTGGTTCTAATTAATCTACTCTTCCCTGGTATATCATTGAATTGATCAACTTTATCATGCCCCCAAAGAAGGCACAGCAAAAGAAAGGGGTCAAGCTGGTTAAGCAGCCTGTCGGGTACTCACTCACTCCCATCCCATCTTTGGATGAAGATGAGGATTTGAATATGCTCCATGCTCTGGTTTCACGGATCAAGGTATTGGAAAAGGATCAGCTGACACTGCCTGATCCTGAAGTGGGGCCAACTAAAAAATCAGCCAGGACAGCTTCTAAGACTAATCTTATCTGTGATTTGGTTTCTAGAGTAGCATTGTATTTTTATTTTATTCGCATTTTAATTTTGTTTTTAAATATGTTTTATATTGTATGTTTTAATCCACACTTGTTCGTTTTTTAAATGTGGTTTTATTTTGCTGTACACCGCCCTGAGAGCTCATTGCTATAGGGCGGTTTAAAAGCGTAATTAAATAAATAAATAAGAATGCACATCTTCACTGGGGCAGGTAACTCCAGTTATCTCTTTCTCAGTCCCAGCGCTGTCTCCGATGGTCCAATGGACCCTGTGGGGGACCCACCTGTCAGTCTTCTAGTACCTTCACCCTCTGGGGGCATGGTAGCACCTCTTCTTGTGCCTGCCATGGCACCCATGTGGATCAGCATCTGCTGTGGTGGCTGCTTCATTAGTGCTTCCAGGTGAGTCTACAGTGGCACATATGACACCTGCATTGGCTGCAGCTTCTCTGGCAGTGACTCTGCCTGTGCAGGCTGTAGGTTCTCCTGCACAACAGTTGGTGTACATGGGTGTGGTTCTGGAAAGTTCACAGCCTCAGCTCCCCCAGCCATCTGTAGTGGTAGCCCCAGGCAGCCAGCGGTGATGACCCTTGCACAAACCACAGTCCCTGCCTTTGCCTTCTGGTGTGTATCCTCAGGGCAACTTGTCCCTCCCTTTGGGTGACCACCTTGCGCAGGCCACTAAGGAAAATATATGATGTGGGAGTACTTGGACATTTTCACACTGCTCTTTCGGGAGTCAGAGGAAAAGCCCAAGGTTGGGGAAGAGGTGAAAGATAAAGAGGTGGCTAAGAAGAAGAAGGTAGACCACATATGGCCTAACTAGCTTAATGCATATACTGTATACATGCATGTAACGCCCCAAGCTTATATACCAGGGCTTTATCAATGATAAAGCACCAGGACATTATTCATAGGGCCTTCTGTGATTTCTCAGGTACCACATGGTTGCGGTATGATGAGAACTTTCAGTAGAGTGCAGTGCTAGACCCAACTATGCACGGGGACATTGAACACCAGGGTATGTGGTTGCGCTACATGACTCTGGCCAAGCCAGCAACAGGAGACAGTGCTGACAGTGGGTATCTTTTACTTCAGCCTCAAGGAGCGGTCTCTAGCTTAAGTCGGGGGCCTCAGTGGGTTCAATCCCAGCAGGTCTGCAGGGCCTATAACAGTTCTGGTTGATGCACATGTAAACCATGTCAGTTTAAATACACCCTTAGCATCTGTGGAGGAGCCCATCCCAGCCACTCGTGTGCCAAGTCTCAACAATTTAAACAGGGGTCTGGTGAACTGCAGAATCCCGAGAGAGTCTTATGCGGGTAGAGGTGTGGCGCAAGGCCAGTAGCCCTATTAGCCCCTTTCCCATCTTCTTAAGGTTTACCCTGATCAGAAAGTTGCTGACTACCTGTGGTATGGGTTTTCTGATGGCTTTTGGATTCCATATTCAGGACCCAGATCATTGGTTTTGTCCCCTAACCAGGTCTCTGTGCATGCACTGACATCTGTCTTTTTGGCAAAACTTGCCAAGGAGATAGAAGCCGACCAAATTTCTGGCCCTTATCCATGTCCCCTTCTCCCAGAACTCTGGGTTTCTCCTTTGGGCATTGTCCTAAAGAAGCAACCAGGTGAGTACCATCTCATCCATAACCTCTTATTCCCTATGGGAGGATCAGTTAATGATGGCATTTCACATGAATGTGCCTCCATGTGCTATACATCTTTTGATGAGGCGGTCAGGGTAGTTTGTAGGGGGGCCATGGTGCTGTCTTTGCCAAATGCAACATCAAGCCAGGCCCAGCCTCCAAGAGGTTTTCTGTATCTTTAAAAGTTGTGCAGGGGGGAGGGAGAATTTTATCTTGTGGTTTTTCCCATTACAGTGTTGCAAGAAAACCTGCACTTGGCTGAATTTTCTCTTCTCTTAAAGATACAGAATCATTCTCAGACCCTGAGCCTGGCAACCCTAGAGTGGCCTATACCGCTGGGACATCTTACTCAATTCCTGGTGTCTCTCAAGGCTGAAGGCAGGGTGGTTAGTACCATAGCAGGTCATTTGTCCACTCTTGCCTTCTTATCTAAGGCAAATGGGATCCCTGAGTTCACTTCTGACTTCAGGATTCGAAAGGTGCTGGACAGTGGGTGCGCTGTTGCCCCATGATTCCCGATAAGCACAGGCTTTTACTCCTGATATCTTACTGAAGCTGTTGCCCGAGTTTCACAAATTATGTTCCTCTAGTTATGAGGCTGTTTTGTTCATGGTGGCTGCACTGGTAGCATTTTATGGGGCATTTTGCCCCAGCAAGTTCCTGGCTAGTTCAAAGCATGACGTGTCTGGTATGGCTTTGCATCTCAAAATTGCAGGTTAGATTCCTCTCTTTACCTCACCTTTCAACAGTCTAAGATGGATCAGAGAGGCAGGGAAAAGGTCGTATCATTGGGATCGTGCCCTCTCCTGAATTTGTGCCTGGTAGCTACGATGCAGGCTTATCTATCATCCAGGCCAGCAGGCCAGGGTTATTTCTTTGCACACCACGATGGGTCCGCCCTCACCCAGTTTCAGTCCTGGGCTGTGTTGCGGAGAGCCTTCTTGACTATTGGGTGAGGTCCTGCAGTGTATGGTTTGTCAGATTGGGGTGGCTTCTGCCGTGGCCCTCATGGGTTTCCTTCCAGAACAGATACAGGTTATTGGCAGATGGCGGTCTGCTGCATTTAAGATCTATGTTAAGCTGTGAATTCAGGTTACTTGTTATTGTTAATGGCTTTCTCTTCTGTTTCAAGTTTGTGTCATCTGCCTGTTCCTGCCCATGTGATGCTCTGTGGGCATTAGATCCTATTTTGGGCTCAGAGGTGGGCTAGGTCATCACCCGTTGGGAGCCAGCTACACTTTTCAGCTTGGGCAACTGTTCGCTGGGTAGTTAGGCAGGGTATGCTGTGGGGGGAGCTTCTCCTGACCTTCTCCCGAGTGGCATCAGCTGGTCTGTCCCTCATGTTTTAGTGATACACCTGGGAGGAGAATGATTTTGTGAAGCAGTCTGGCCTTGATCTGCTGCACAGTGTGATTCAGGACTTGGCTTGGTTTAAATGCAGCTTCCCAGACCTGTTTATTATCTGATCTGAACTTTTAGAAAGATGAGTTTGGTGGGGAGCTATGCATCCCAACAGGAGCGATAGGGCCAGAAGGGTTCATACATTTGTGTTGGACATGGGTTGGGCATTTATTCCTCAAGCTACGATTAAGCATGACATTCCTCAGTTTTATAGGGAGGATGGTGTTCATCTGTCCACGTTGGGTTGCAATGTCTTTTTGGAGGACCTGCAGAGGGGGTTGGCTGATATATTTCTTGTGGGTAGAGGTGATCAAGCATTTTATTTATTTATTTATTATTTTATTTATATCTCACCATTCCTCCTGGCAGGAGCCCAGCATTTGCTGATTGTCTCTTGTAGCATGGTGTTTGGGCAGGTGAGGAGGTTGGGGGAGTTATTATATGGTATCTTGAGGCAGTTGTGGGATTGGGGCACCCTTTGGGGATCTCCCAGTGCTTCATGTATGTGATGCACCTAGAGGGTGTCCTTTGGGGCCTATTTTGTGCATTCAGGTAGAGGGAGGTATTTTATCCCTATCCTTGGCTGGAGACATGCCCGGGGTCTGGCGTGGATGTTTTCCTGCCAGAAGTAGGTTCAACCTCATCTGCCCAATCTGAGTTTAATTTGGTTAATTCGGTTGGTTTGGTCTGCAGGTTCTCCAAATTCAATGTTATGTTTTAATAAATATAACATTTACCCAACTTTTGTATCTTGAGTCTTCTTTGGGAATCTTGGGGCAAGGGGACCATGACCACCCCAAGGAAGAAGGGCACACTTAAAATATAGAGGAAATAATAATTTGTAAATAACAATTTACAACCATAGTGTGAAATCAGATACATATCAAGACATAGCATGAAGAAGTATTTATATAAGCATGACTGTCAAATATGTTTATTATTTACACAACCTGTAAAGATATTTATAGTGCAATCCTATGCATGCTTACTCAGGAGCAAGTCCTAATGTATTCAATGGGGCTTACTCAGACAGGGAAGCATGCACAGGACTACAATTCAGTGATAAGGAACTTCACTCACCCAATCCAAAATTCAGAATCATGCCACTTTAAGCTGTTTTGCAACTGTTTTATACTTGTTTTATGGTTATTGGATTTTAAATGGCTTTATTTCTTTTTGTGAGCTGCCTTGTTTTCCAATTGTACCTCACAAGGTTGTTGGAAATGCCATTTACACACACACACTGGAGATGTAAAAATACATACACCCCATAAAATAGTTTATTGTCAAAAACCAGTTGGCCATTTCAGAACATTTTAAAACAAATATTAGTTTCTTACCAGATAAAAGCAGTGATACCTAAATAAGCCCTGCCTTACTGCTTAAAAAAAGATCAGGGGAAAAAGAAAGATTTACAACACAATCCTTTTCCATGTTCACTCAAAAGTCCCATTGATTTTCAGCACAATCCTAAACATGTCTACTCAAAAGTAAGTCCTACTGAATTCAATGGGGTTGGCTCCCAGGTATGTGGAATTAACATTGCAGTTTTACTTCCAGTAAAGCTTCATATTGGGAAGGTTTTCAAAACAGGTTATGAATAAGACAAATAAACTGCCCTCTTCTACAGTCCAGTAAAATTTAAACTTGTTTGATTCCTTAATTAGAAAGGTATAACACTGCGGCATGTACACTTTTTAAAATTTCTGTTCAAAAATTATTTGAAAGATAAAATTTATAATATGGCATTTTTGCAACTAATTAAAATAACCCTGCATGTACACTTTTATGCCTACCAAGATCCTGCTGTGATCTTCTGTTGTAGTGCAATCCTATGCATATTTACTCAGAAACAAGTCCCAATCCTATATAGACAAAGTACACTTTATGGTGCTGAAAGCTATATGTTTTCTGAATTTCTGATGTGAGACAAGTAGGAAAAGGAAACTGTGGGTTTAGCTATTGCCTGGGGGTCAACAAATCTTGTCAATCACAACCCTGACTTCACTTATTGGCTAAAAACCTGAAAGGGCAGGGATTAGAGCAACCGGTACTAAAAGAAGTTGTGGGGGGGGTGGCTGACATTTTGGTTTATACCTTTCAAACCAGACCACCTAGAAACTTACTTTTTTAACAAAAAAATTAAACCTAAGAGCCGTGGTGCAGAGTGGTAAGCGGCAGTCATGCAGCCAAAGCTCTGCTCATGGCCAGAGTTTGATTCCAACAGAAGGAGGAAGTTGAATCTCCGGTAAAAGGGGTCGAGGTCGACTCAGCCTTCCATCCATCCATGGTCGGTAAAATGAGTACCCAGCATATGCTGGGGGGTAAAGAAAGGCCGGGGAAGGAACTGGCAGTCCCACCCCATATATATGGTCTGCCTAGTAAATGTCGCAAGACATCACTCTAAGAGTCGGAAACGACTCAAACTATAAGTTCAGGGACACCTTTACCTTTTTAAGAGTCCGGAGATTAAGGTGACTCACCTGGAGACCCATAAAGGACCTCCAAAACACAGAGTTTCTGTTTGAAAACCAGATACCTTGCAACCTTAGAACTGAAATGAGAGGTTTTGGGGTTTTTTGCATGAAAGTTTTCACCACCAATGAAAAGTTCTCCCTCCTTCCACTGCTTTGGAAGTATGGAATGTGTAGACAGGTAAAGGTATTCACCCATTAAGAGAGGACAGAAATCCTCACTCAGAATTGGCTTTGTGACATTGCTCAATAGCCAAATATGACTGGCTTTGTGATATCACAAATTGGCTGGGATCACATAGAGAGAAGAGTGAGAGAGGCAATCCTAGTTTTTAAAATGGCACAAATAAAGCACTCAGTCAAAAAAAAAAGTAGCCTGCTAAATCAGAACAAAAGCCATCTGATCCAGCATTCTGTTCTCACAGTAGCCAATGAGATTCTTAGGAAAACTCATAAGCAGGACACAAGCACAGCAAATAGGCTATGAATAGGAACCAAAATGGTGAGCAAAGATCTGTGTGTATCTGTGTGTAGACATCAGGAGACCAAATACATTGTTTTTGCACTGAAAATGTCACAGTGTGCAGTATAGACCTAGTTTTAAACTAGCTGCATAAGACTTTCCTTAGCCATTGATGTCTGGCTGACATATTAGCAGCAGTATTACAAATATTCCCCATTCCCTTCAGTTAGCTTCCATAATATTTGGAACTCTAAAAGAAACTGTTTAATACGGAATGGCTCTTCAGAATGAATAATTTCCTAATACTGTGTCAGTAAAGCACACTGGGCAAATATGTAGACTCATAATGATTCTGACTGCCTTCCATGTTCAGCAGGGTAGAAAATGATTCAAAGATTATTTGTTTGACATAAGATGATGTCAGTAATGCTTGTACAACTTAGTTTTAATCATCAATAACTTCCCACCAGAAAATATTGATGAAGCTAGATACAAAACCTCTTAATATATGTGTTTACCATTGCTTAGTCATCACTACAATTATAACCAACTTTCAAAAAAAGCAATATTCTGCACCAAAATATATGTGTCCTGAAATACGGATGGTTAGAGTTCATTAGAGAATTTGGAGGCAGATCAGCTAAATCCACAAGTCTAGAACAATTCATCAATTCATCTGTATTCAACCTGAGTGGTGGATAAAATCCAGAGGGACTACTGAGGAAACAGATTCACTGTCATTCAGATATCATTCGTTTTTACTGCATGTAACTGCCACTATTAACCATTTTAAATAGCCATGTGTTCCTCCAAGGAATCCTGACAACTATAGTTTGCAGCCATACTCGGAAATGAAGAGGCAAGAAAAGATAAAGTATGGGTAAATCAAGGGGCACATTTATTTAAATGAAGCCGATTAAGTGCTTGATTGTATAACAAATGATCTGCAGCGGAAAGTGCGAGACTGAACTGTTACCTAATTGTGTGAGGACAACCTGTTGTGGAGAAGGGGGTGGTTCAAGCCCAATCCCCTTTTTCCAGGCCTCATCCCCGCAGGGTGGTTCGGGAGGCTTTCCTGCTCCCCCCCAGGGCCACACAAGTTACAGGTTAGCCACAAAGGTGAACCTTATCCTGCCAACAGGCCTCACAATCTGGAAGGCAAGCCTCAGGTCACACCTTTTACCTTAAAGGGTGCCTAAGGGTGCTCACCAAACCCTACCCTGCGAAATTTCCACACATATCCACCACAAAAAGGACAAGGCTCAGCTCAGTCCCTCTTTCCCCCACTTGCAGCAAATAATTTCATGCAGTGCTCTCTGCAGATCAGTCAGAAACAGATTGCTACCCAAGTCAGACATATGAACACCGTCTGACCGGTAAGGATCAACCCTGCCACACTTTACCTCTGGATGATGTATTACCTCACACTGCCTATCAGCAACAGTGAGGCAGACTTCCCTATTTACTTTCTTACGAGCCTTGTTCAGGCTCCTGGGGTCAATCCCATTCCTCCAAATCCTCCTGGGGTCCCAGACCACCTTCTATGTATGGCCTCAAAGTCTAGGCAAGCCTGAATTATAAGGGCTTTCCCCTTCAACATTTCCAGGTCGTTGCCCAAATGGATAACCAAAACCTGTGGAGGGTGCCGCACCAACAAATCACAAAAAAGCATTGGTAGGAGGTGTTCCTACAGCATGTCATGTCTATCTAGCCACTGGACCAAAGTGCAGTGGCTGAGCCCCAACTGGGTCCCATGCCTGGTCTGCGACACCCTCCTCTTGGCCCAGAACACCATGCTGTGGCCACAAATGAGTACCTTGACTCTCTCCAGCACCTTCCAACCTGTTAAAACAGAAACAACAATGAACAATGCGCTCCTTAGCGCAACCGTCTGCGTGGACTCTTGATTGGCCTGACACAAGCATGGAAAGCACCCGATCACCAGCACTCCACTGCCTGTATCGCTATGCTCCCAAATCCCAAGGTAGCTACCATGGAAGCCGTACTACTCCTGAAAGAGTGTGTACCAAACAGCCCGGGATCCAGACCCAAAATGACAAGGCCCAGCTGGTGATGAACCAAAACTGGAACTTAGCCAAAGTCTGACCATCCTAGTGACAAAATAGGAGGCCCCCATAAATGTATGTCCCAGAAATGAATCTAAGGCCTGGACTGGACACAGCTTATCAACAAGGTAAGGGGCCAAGGTGATAATGGCTTGTCGCCCTCTCTGATAAGTCTTCAACTTGCGCAGCTGAATCCACACTGCCACACTCCCTACCTGCTCTTAAATAGGAATTTCTCATGCTGGTGGCAAGGGACAACATTATGGCCTTCTCAGCTTCAAACTGCCATGTTCCCACAGTGCCACTGGCATTTGGCTCTGGTTGAGGCCTGGCCAAAGGGGCCAACTCCCCAAAACTTAACAGCTGATGGCGAGAGAGGGCATCAGCCACACCATTGTCCAGACCAGGAACATGGTGAGCAAGAAAATGTATGTTAAATTTTAGGCACTGAGTCCACCCCTTAAGCATTCTTCTTATCGTAAAATCACCAGGTAAGTCAGGTACACCCCTAACCTTGGCCAGAAATCCAATCGCCGCCAACTTACCCCTAATGGTCTTCACAGAAAGGCCTGTTGGTGAAGAACCACACAAAACTCAACCAACTGATCTACTGAGATAGGCCAAAGGAGAGAATTACCCCTGTTGAAACCAAAACTGTCAAACTCTCTATCTGCTCTTAAATAGGAGTTTCTTGTGCTGGTGGCAAGGGACAATATCATGGCCTTCTCAGCTTTAAACTGCCAAGTTCCCACAGTCTGGCCAAAGGGGACAACTCCCCAAAACATGACATCTGATGGCAAGAGAGGGCATCAGCCATGCCGTTGTCCATACCAGGAACATGGTGAGCAAGAAAAAAGTATGTTAAATTTAAGGCACTGAGTTACAAAAGCACATACCAAAACCATCACTCTAGCATTCCTAGATGTAAGAGAGTGGATAACGTGCACAATGGCCTGGTTGTCACACCAAAAATGCACCACCGAGTTAGCCAAATCAGCTGCCCACAGAAGTACAGCAACTACTATGGGAAAAGACTCCAAAAAGGTCAGATCCCTGGTGATGCCAGCCTCAGCCCAGGCCACCGGCCATGCCTCTGTACACCAGCTATCCCAAAAAATAACCCCCAAACTTAAAGCTCCAGAGGCATCAGAGTGAATTTGCAACTCAGTCTCCAATAATAAATCCCTAGCCAAAAACAACCCTCATTAAACTCATCCAAATATTGGGACCAAACTAGCAAATAGTGCCTCATATCCCTGGTAATTCTTACCCTATGATGAGGTCTGCTGAGGCCCTTCATCAGATCACAAATCCTGCACAAAAATGCCCTACCAATTCCTGAAGCTCCCTGAGGGTCATCTTGTTAGCACCCCTCATACTATCCACCCTGTGTTTCAAGTCTCTTAACTTAACTGCCGGTAAATAGAAAGCTTGTGCTACTGAGTCAAGCTCAATACCCAAAAAGATAAGCACAGGCAAAGGGCCCTCAGTTTTTTCCCTGGCCAAAGGCACCCCTAACTCCTCCGCCACCTGTCCACATCCGACATCAGCTGACTACACCGCTGCGAGCCAGCAGGACTGGCAAAAAGGAAATGATTGAGATAATGCACTGCAGCATTAGAGCCAGCTCGCCTCCTGAGAGCCCACTCAAGGAATGCACTAAAGTGCTCAAAAGCTGAACAAGAAATAGAACATCCCATGGGCAGAGCTCGATCCACGATCCCTAAAATGAAAACTGCAAAAGATCATTGCCCCCACACCAAGGAAGACTCGTGACACAAGACTGGAATAATGTTATATTTATTAAATATAACATACTAGATCAAATGGAATACAGCCAATTATCAAATTAAAATACTTCGGGCAGGTGAGGCTAAGCCTAACTATGAGGGATTATACCCTCACCTTCTAAAGGCAACAACTCTCCTAAAGGTAACTCCAGAGTCAAGGACATGGGTGCATTCCTCCCTCCTTGCTCTTAGAGTTATGTGGTTCCAACCTCCACACCATGGCCCCGCCATACAAGTGTTCACCATGATGCGCAAGCCGGTTCCACAAGGACACTACCCAGATCCCCACCGGACATGAAGCCCTGATGGTTCCCTAGGCAGTGCCCCTTTTCGAGAATGCCTTAAACACCTCAGTTTAACCCCTGAATACCTCACCTGCCCAAATTCTATGCCACAAGAGTGGATCAGCTAAAGCTTGGTCCACTCAACCCAAAGAATCTAACAAACCCCTTAATCCCAGCATCAAATCCTCTAAAAACAAATCACACCCTTGTTCTGAAAGATGAACCCCATCATCCCGAAACAATTGTGGGACATGGAACCTAATCGTATCATGAGGAATGTATGCCCCTCCAAGAGATAAGACCAAAGTCCTGACTTTTCTGTTCACCCATTTCCTGGATCTGTCGATCCTATTAGGATGAAAAGCACCCCTCCACACCCTCCTAACTAACATATCAGACCAAACCAATAGGAGATTGGGAAATGAACGAATAAGCCACGTGAGATCTCGAGTGACCTTGATAAGCAGGTCCATCCCTGGACGCTGCACCAAGTCATTTTCCCCCAAATGAATCAACAATACATGAGGCCGATCCGCCAAAGACATAACCCGGCAAACTGATGGCAACAGCGCATCCCATAACATGCCCCTCCGGGCTTCCCATCGAACCGTAGCTACGGCCGAAAGCTGCAGCTGTGTTCCAGGTATCGACGAAGAGGCACGCGGGTGCGCCCAAAACAAGATAGAGTGGCCACACAGTACGATCCTCACGGGGACTGAGAGGTTCAACAAACCTAATGGAAACAAAAAACACAGTGCATTACAATTAAAACCTGACATAAGACTTAAATGCATCGGAATGCCACCTGCCAATCGCCTGGATATCGCTAACGCTGAAGCCCCCGAGGACCGCGGCCGTAGCCGCACCAATCCGAAATGAATGTAGCCCATAGACTCCAGCATCGCGACCACTGGCCAACAAGGCCGGCCGAACAACGGCCCAAAATTGAAATTGAGTCAGGGCTGTACCATCCGCATGTATGAACAGATAACACTGACCTGCTGGCCGAATAGACAAGAATTGCCGCATTGCAGACACAGGGCATAATTCAGGGACCTGGCAAGTGCGCAAAGACACAATACTGCCATGGCCCTTTTGATCCATCTTAAAGACTCGTAGGGAAAACCTCACAATATCAGCACCTAGCGTGCAATCGCAAAAGCATAAGGCCCTATAGGCAACATCGCGCTTAGAGGGGACCAATACTTCACTAGGGCGAAAAGCACCATAGAACATCGTCAGAGTTACTGCGGCAAAAAGGTGCGACTCATACTGAGATGAGCATAAACAACGAAACATTGCCAGGATCTAGAGAAGGACATCGGGCGTGATTGGCCTCCTCCGGTCAGCGGGCCTGGGAGCGGAACGCGACCAACCCTCAAGGACCTTTCTGACCCTAAAATTTACAGAATGATCCGGCAGTCCCTGCGCCTTAGAGATAAAGGCCAGCGCTGAAAGGTGCCCAGCGATAGTGGAAACAGAATTGTTGTGCCCTTTTAAATATATCATAAACTGCAATAAGTGCAAAACAGGAATAGGCCACACCATAGGCAATGCAGAAATGGTGCGAAAACGCTGGAACTTCGCGAAAGAACGTTCATACGCTTTTTGAGTACTGGGAGCAAGGGCGGCTGCAATAGCGGCCCTGACTTCTAATTGCCAAGGTTCCACAGGAACGGTGGGACTGGGACTGGATCCAGTTCTGCTCCAGGTGCAAGCTCCCAAAAGCGCACCATCTGTAAGCGGGAAAGAGCATCAGCAACGCAATTCTGTAAACCTGGAACATGCCTGGCTACGAATAAAATATTGAAACGCAAGCATTGCAAGACAGAGGCTCGCACCAAGTGCATAATGCGAGGTGACTTGGAAGTCTGAGCATTGATAACGCTAACTGTGGACAAATTGTCACACCAGAAACGCACTGTATGATTTTGAAATACTAGCGGCCAGATATAAACCGCTACAAGTATTGGAAAAAATTCCAAAAATGTCAAATCAGAAGTGATCCGGGATACCTGCCACGTGGCAGGCCATCTTGCAACGCACCACTGGGATCTAAAAATTACCCTGAAGCCAAGGCCTCTGAATGCACCTGTAATTCAGCTTCCAATAATAATTCCTCCCGCCAGAAAGAGAGGCCGTTAAATTCCATCAAAAACTGAAGCCACATATTTAAATCAGCTCTCATCCCAGCAGTAATTCTGACAAAGTGGCAGCGAGATCGAACACTCTTCATGGCATCACAAAGACGCCTGAGGAATGCACGACCAGGTGAAATAACTTTTGATGCAATACTAAATGACCCACAATTTCCTGCAACTGAGCCAATGTAATCTTTTTTAATCCTAGAACCATGCCAAGCCGTTGCCGAAGGGCAATCAACTTTTCTTGTGGCAAACTCGAAGACTGAGCCACAGTATCCAACTGGATCCCTAAAAAAGTTAAAGAAGTAGTAGGACCCTCAGACTTTTCTGGAGCTAAAGGAGCCCCCAATTCTTTTGTTAAAGCTGCAAAGGATTGCATCAGATGGAGGCAATGTGAAGACCCAGCTGGCCCAATAAACAAAAAATCGTCCAGATAATGAGCAGAGAAGGATGAAGAGGCTTTCCTCCTCAATGCCCATTCAAGAAATGTGCTGAATGCTTCAAAAGCAGCACATGACATGGAACAACCCATTGGCATAGCCCTATCTACATAAAACTGACCCCGAAATTTAAAACCAAGCAAATCCACATCCTCGGGGTGAACAGGTAGGAGGCAAAAAGCGGATTTTATGTCGCACTTAGCCATTAAAGCACCCCTACCGGCTTTGCGAACTACTCTCACTGCCTCATCAAAAGACGTATATCTAACTGATGTGTAGGATTGAGAAATCCCATCATTAACAGAGGCACCTTTTGGGAATGACAAATTATGGATTAAACGATATTCCCCAGGGTGCTTCTTGGGAATAATACCTATAGGAGATATCCTCAAATTTTTTAAGGGTGGAAAAGAGAAAGGGCCAGATATCCGGTCAGCAATTATTTCCTTATTAATTTTTGCTAACACCACCGAAGCCATGTTGCTAAAAGAGGGCTGATTTGATGAGGAAGTAGCTATCCTGGGACCCTCAAATGGAATACGGAAGCCTTCCTTGAAACCATGAAGCAAAAAACTAGCAGCTTGCCTATTGGGGTAAAACTTCAACCACCCTTCCAAAGGAATTAACTTGATCGGGCTACTGGCCTTGCGACGTACTGCCGCTGTTGCCAGACCCTCATTTGGGCTGTTGCTGTTCCCCTGTACCCTGTCGAGCTCTACGCGCTCGCTGGCACGATGAGCTGGGGTGGTTGCCCCCACATGAACCACAGACGTGTCTGAACTTACATGGCCGTCGGAGGCAATGGCCTGTACTGTTAAATGTCCACCAGACATGCTGGAAATTGAACCCACCGCCCGCCTTGGCCTGAGCTGAAGGTGGAAGTTTGCGCACGCGCTAATATATGTCCACTATCAGCTCTGTCTCCTAAAGTGGGCCTGGCGGGAGTCATAGAGCGGAGCCACAGGCCCGTGTGCTCGATATCCCAACGAAGGGTGGGGTCCAACGCCGCTCTCTGCCTAAAATTTGCATCGTAACACAACCAAGCGGTTCCAGAAAACTCACGGAAGGCCCGATGAACAATGTCCTGATATTTAATCATGGACAAAGCTCTAGATGGGTAAGCCTGAATCATAACGCCCATATAGATAGTATAGGCGCTCAACCAATTAGACCACACGCGATCGACCTTCCTTTTCACAGCCGCCTCACGCTCCTTAAGTTCCTGACCTTCCTTGGGCTTCATCTCATTTTCACGAAACAAAAGAGTGAACAGGTCAATATATTCCCCACGCCAATTTTTTTCTTTTGTAGCTAACAGTAAATGGTCACCCAGGGGAAGGGAGTTATCACCATGTGGATAAACTCCCTGTGGGAGAGGCAAATACGCAGGAGATTGCGCAGAAGAAGCCACAGGCAGCTGCCAAGGAGTCACGGCAGCCGTCGGCCAAGGTAATTGGGGTTGCTGCGGAACCAGCACACCACCCATAAACACTAACTGGTGAGTAGTATTACTAGAGAACTGAGAAACCGCCATTGGAGTGTCACGAGGAGGAGCAATAGAATCCTGAACCTGTGTGTGAAGAGCATGTGACTGTGCAATTTGCTCACCTGCATAAGCAGCTGGAGAGGCAACCACTGGGCGTGCGACACACCCCGAAGCTCCCGCAGGCAGAGCCGTGGCCGCCGGTGGCGAAAACGGCAGTGGTGCTTGAAGAGGCCCAACAGCAGGTATGACTGGAACCGCAGGAGAAGAGATGGTATCTGGAACCGCAGGCAAAGCAGCTGGCGACCCAGCTGCTAAGGGCTCTTCAATGGGTACTGCAGCTTCAAGAACACCAATC
This sequence comes from Rhineura floridana, assembly GCF_030035675.1. Lineage (NCBI taxonomy): Eukaryota > Metazoa > Chordata > Lepidosauria > Squamata > Rhineuridae > Rhineura > Rhineura floridana. The sequence goes on along the minus strand of NC_084488.1, from coordinate 17,576,209 downwards.
CTGGAAACCAAATCAGCAAGAATACGATTTTTAGGCACTTTAGAAGCCAACCGTGCAGATTTCTTACCTGCTGGAGTGGTACTTGTACCCGCATCAGCGTCCAGCGGCTGCCTGCGTTCCTTTTCCAGTGCCTCAACTCTAGCTACCAACGCACGGATGGTCCCCAGATCCTCATCATCATGAGAAGACATGTCCTGCTGAATTGGCGGGCGCTCTGTAGTCTGCTTCACAACACACACCCCTTTTTTCTGCTGAGCTTTCTTGGGTGGCATATTTGTAAAGACCAAATAACAACAATTATACAACTTACCAAATGCAAGTGTGACCTAATTATGAATTTACCAACTCTTTTTTTAACAGTGCACGTACAGTGCAATATAACTACAATCCACCAATTAACTTAACCTATTATTATTATTACACGTATTAATTATTATTTATTTATTTTTATTTTTAGGTAAGTATTATAAGCTGGAATTAAGGGGGGGTGGAGGATTTAAGGGGAAGGGAAGTGGGGGGGTGTTTGATAAAGGGTATTTATTAAACTCAATAAAATGAACAAACAACAAGTTTCAAATGAGTTTTAACTAACAATATACCTTAAGAATAAATTACCTAAGCTATAATTATGAATTTATGCAATATTATGCTATAAATATAATTAAGTAACTGCACAAGAAATCCAGAGGATGAACACACCACTTTAAACGCCCAGAAAATGAAAAAAGGGGGGGGATTAAAGGAAAAATAAGGGAAGAGAAACAAAAAGGGTCGTGGAGGCTATGAATTAAAGGGTATTAATATACCAAAACTGCCTTCAAATTATAACTGAATATAATACAATAGCAAATAAATAAACATATATATATAAGCAATTGAAATATATATTTATCTAAGAGCCAAAGATCACTGAAACTAACTAACAAAGCACCCAAACACAAGCAACTTTAACAATTTAAAAACAAACCGGAAGAGAAGGGGGGGGCAGAACAAACGGAATCAAAATTTATATATATAACCAAGTGAATATAACAACCAGGAACGTCACCACCCACAAACACCGTAAGTAAAAAACAAGCTGGGCTTTTCACGAGCAACAAACGCTGTAAAGCGCAGGCAATACAAGGGAAAACGGCCGGCGAGCCAGCGAGAAGCCGGCGGGCGCGTGGGCGGAGGCCCGCAGCCCAGCTGATCGTTGGGGCTCAAAACAACAACAGGGAATGATAAAAGAGCAACGGGAAAGGGAGGAAAGAGCAGATAAAGGCAAATGAGGCACCCAGCAAGGAAACGATCGCCAACGGAACGCTAAAAGAGCCCCTGCAAGCGCGAACCAGCAGTAAGTGCCGCAAGGCAAAAAGGCAAGCGCATGGGGAAAGGAGCAGCTTTATATCCGCTGCTCCAATCCCCTCCAGATTGGATGTGCGATCTCACGTGGCAGCACACCTTAACTTCGAGAACCTTCCCGCGTCTTCCCTAATTGGGGTGCAGGCAAATCACGCCCCTTTACAGGAACGCCAAAGTCCAAAGGCTGTACTGGCAGGAGGTGGAAAGCTGACTTGATATCACACTTCCCCATGAGAATGCCTGGGCCAAAATGCGGAACCATAACAACTGCGCTGTCAAAGGAAGCATAACATACCGAACACAAATGCTCAGGAATAGCATTATTCAACGACTGCTCCCTAGGGTAAGACAGGTGATGAATGGGGCAATATTGTCCATGATCTTTCTTAGGAACAATGCCCCAAGTGGATACCCTTAAAGTGGGCATAGAAGGGTAATCAAATGGTAGCAAACCCCTTCCATCAGCTACCTCCTTATCTATTTTCTCCTGCACCACTCCCACTACGGACTTCAGATTCCCTGACATGTAAAGGTTGTGCTCCCCAACTACTGGAATCCTAAAACAAAAACAAAAACCTTACTCCAAGTAAACTGCATCCTCCTACTTAGGCTACTGATGGAGCAAAGGCAAAAGTTGTCAAATATTAATCAGGGTGGGACACTGTGATGTTCCTGCTTATAGTGTAAATATGGTAAGTGCTGTTTATATAGAAGACATATGGTAAGTGGAGTGAAAGAGGAGGGGGAGTACATGAGCAGTAGAATGCTGGATGATTGGCTGAGCGTTTGAATGGCTGGGAGTATAAATGGAAGAATGACAGTTGAATCTGGGTGGTGGATGTTGGGAGTGTGGAGAAAGAGGTGTTTAAGGGTGGAGGTCAGGAGTGTGGAGAAAGAGGGAGTTGGAGTTCTAATTAATAATAAGTCAAGTACAAAACAGGAATAGATGAAACCATACGCTTGTGAAACATTCTAAAACTAATCTTGTTATTTCTGATATTTAATAAATACTTATTTGGTTTACCAAAGGCCTGATCCTTGGCTGGGGGATATACATACCAGAAGGGAGGGCAAGGTAATTACCAAGGCTGAACAGAAGCAATATCTAATGGTGGCAGCGGTGAAGGGAGGAATAATAACAATTCAAGTATCCAGAGCAACCCAGAGTTGTATGCGTTATCTATAAAGATACAAGGGGGTTGGGAACAGCATAAGCACACAGTCACAAAAGTAACCAGCTAGAGAGAGACTCAGGCAAAGTCTCTGGGAGTATTGGTTATAGGACGTGACTGGTGGTGCTGCCTAGCAGGGGGATCTAGTGAGATCTGTGCTAGAGCGGAGTGAGAAACCATATAAAGGACGGTCCAGACTGGTGGTATCCCTGGTGGTGCCTAGTGAAAGGCAGTAGCCACAAGCAGGTGGGAACCTGACAGGGAGAGCCAGGGAAGGGCATCACAGACACCTTACCTGAAGGCTGCTCTCCAGATATAGGCTTTTTTCCTTTCTGCAAACCCTTAAAGCCCTGAACTCTAGAGCAACTGGTGAAGGGTTGGGAGCCAGCACAGATAGAACAGTCATGTCTAATTTTACATGGGTTTCTGTTGCTGAAGCCCTTAGCACTGAACTCTCAACAGAGCAAGCAGGGTTGAACCCCCTGCCCCATGGACCCACAGGAAGGTGCCACAGTGACAGACTTACCAGGTAAATGGCCGCTATCTGCCCTATCACCCTGCACAGGTCAAGCTGCAGTCATGAACTGCAGCCACAACTCCGGGTCCTTCCTGTCCCATTGTAAATTCACAGCAACTGCTGCTCTCATCCTAACAAATTCATCATAAGGCAGCCATGCTGACCCCATGAATTCAGTGTGTGCCCTGAATATTATGTCCCGGTATTTCACCAAAGCTGCCCCCTGCATCAGCTGGCACTGAATCACCCCTCCCCATATACATTAAGAATCCTGCCATCCAATTTCCCCAGGTCCTGTCAACCTTTTTCTTTTAAATGTTTCATTGCCTCTCTCATCCTGTTTGTCCTCAAGGTACAACAGAGAAAAGACATCTCTGTATTCTCCATAGTAAATCCACTCTTTTGTCGCCAGCAACAAATGGGCCCCCAGAGGAGCTGATGTCTCCCCAACTGAAGCGCACCAGCCTGAATAGAATACAATGGATCACCATTAAGTTGGGCTACCCCTATGGCAGGAGAGCTTCTGGGGGTCCAAACCTGTTTACAAGCATCACTCATAGGTTGCTGTTGGGCAGAAAGGTAAACACCCCATCCATATACAGGAGGCACTGCCCCTGAGTAAGCTGTGTAAGGCCACCTTTGAGCAGCTCCAGCTCCCCATGGTACAGCCCAAGGACCCATCCTAGGCCACCCAGGCATTCCCCACATTTTAAAAGTATTTATTTATTTATTTATTACATTTGTATACCACCCCTTAGCTGAAGCTCTCTGGGCGGTTTACAACAATTAAAAACATTAAAAACAAATATACAAATTTTAAAACTTTTTTTTAAAAAAATTAAAAACACATGCTAAAATGCCTGGGAGAAGAGGAAAGTCTTGACCTGGCACCAAAAAGATAACAGTGATGGCGCCAGGTGCACCTCATCAGAAAGATCAGTACAGGCATACCCCGCTTTAACGTTCGCAATGGGACTGGAGAGTATACTTTAAGTGAAAATCTACTTTAAGTGAAGCAATTGTCTTCACTTGTAACTGCACGCAAACACCACTAGATGGCAGCAGCGTCATGCCAATAAAATGTACGTTATTGCGGAGCGTGCAAATGTTAAGCGGGGTATGGGGATGTATGGAGCATGTACGTTACAGCAGGGCAACGTTAAGTGAAGCAACGTTAAGCGGGGTATGCCTGTACATAATTTGGGGGCCACCAGTGAGAAGGCTCTCTTCCTTGTTGCCATCCTCTGAGCTTTCCTTGGAGTAGGCACCTGGAGGAGGGCCTTTGATGTTGAGCGTAGTGTATGGGTGGGTTCCTGTTGGGAGAGGCGTTCCATCAGGTATTGTGGTCCCAAGCCGTGTACATCTTTATAGGTTAAAACCAGCACTTTGAATTGAGCTCAGAAACATACAGGCAGCCAGTGCAATCACCTGCAATATTACCTGCAGCAACCTCTACTTCAGGACTCAACTCTGCTTCATGTGCCAAATACACAGGGGCAAACTGGCCCGATGACCCCTCCAATGTAGCTAAGTGGTCCAAAACAGAATTCCAATTGTTATCATACTGTTGCTTCGTATCCTGTTTGCCCTTATCCTCCTTAGCCCTCTTCACAGTATTCTCCTGAGGGTGCCTGTTCAACCTCTCCAAGGACTCAATACAGGCTAACACTGATGCCATATCAGGCCTTTCATTGTCGGAATATGAGGACTTCTGGGGTGAAGGAGGTGGACACTGAACTGGCTGCTTTGGGGGCTTCCCCTTCCCCTTAGAGCCACCCCTGCCCTTCTTAGGAGGCGTGGTGCCACAAACCTGGCTTACCTTTTTTGAAAAGGCGCACTCCAAATAGCTGCCTTTCAAAGACCTTCTCAAAATGGCCACCCTCTGAATGAGCTTCCCAAAATGGCCACCCAAATTGACTTTGCCAAAATGGCCACATTCCTACTACCTTCCCAAAATGGCTGCACCCTGGAATACCTCACCAAAATGGCTTCCAACAACCTTCCAAAAATGGCTTCCAACAACCTTCCAAAAATGGCTGCCTTTAACAATGGCTGCCTACTAGGCTCTGAAATGGCCCCCTGTCCCCACTCCATTTAAAAATGGCTGGTGTAAAACAGTTGCCGCATACTAGGCCGCAAATGGCCACTGCACCAAAGGAAGGCTGCAGCCACACAATTGTCATCCAGGCCCCAAAGCTGTTGATCATGCCTTCCAGGGCCCTAGCAGGCCAGCTGGACCAGCTAGGCCTCACAAGAAGCTGCAAAATGAAACAGGTCTGCCAGGCCTAGCCGAGACTCCCTAGCCCCCACTCCAAACCTTGCGGGCACCAAAGAAACCACCAGAGATGCCGCTGCAACTGCTCCACCACTCCTGACAACACTGCTTCTCTCTCTGTCCAAGCCCTCTTTCTCATGCCCACCAGGCAAGGCCCACGAAGGTACCCAAGGTCCCTGGTGATCTGCTCCATTGTCGCACAGGGCTGGCCAAGGGTGGGTGGAACAGGGCTTAAATAGCCACCCTGCCCCACCCCCTGCACAATGAGGCATGCATGGCCACATCTCAATCACGCAGTTTTGAAGCCACACCAGGACTTCTCCGGGCATGGCTGCAAAAGCCTGCCATTGACAGAGTCTTCCTGGTCTGTCGATGGGCGGGAATTTTGAAGGGTGCCGAGAATTTAGCAAAGCCGTATTCTCCTCACAGAGTTATAATTCCCAGAGTTCTCTGGGAACAGGGACTGATTATTAAGCCACTCTGAAAATTGTAGCTTTGTGAAGGTAACAGGGGTCTTTTTCTAACAACTCAGCACCCTTGTTGTTATGTGCAAGCTGACTACAACTTATGGCGACTGTAGCGTATGACCCTATGAATCAACGACTTCCAATAGCACCTGTTATAAACCACCCTGTTTAGATCTTCTAAGTTCAGGTCTGTGGCTACTTTTATGGAATTAATCTATCTCTTGTTTGGTCTTTTTCTACTCCTATTTTTCCCAGGTGTGGGAGTTTGAGAGTGTCAAAGAAGCTGAGAGCAATGCCATCAGGAGTCTAGATCAAGAGGCTAAACTCCTAGCAGGGTTACCCAACATGGAATGGTCAAAGCTGAGATACCAGACTAAGATGCATCCAAACTCAGAGGAAGGCAATGGTAAACTAGCTCTGAATACCTCTTACCATGAAAAGCCTATAAACAGAGTATCAGCACCCTTTGTTGTTTGTTGTTATGTGCCTTCAAGTCAATTACGACTTATGGCGACCCTATGAATCAGCAACCTCCAATAACATCTGTTATAAATCACCCTGTTCAGAACTTGTAAGTTCAGGTCTGTGGCTTCCTTTATGGAATCAATCCATCTCTACCAAACTGTAATTCCCAGGGTTTTGGGGGAGAAGCCATGGCTGTTTGAAGTGGTGTGATACTGCTTTAAATGTATAGTGCAGATGGGGCCTAACAAGGATTCAGGTTATATATTGTTTTTCTCTGAGAAATAAATAAATAGATCCAAAGAACAACAAACACTTGAATAACAAAAAGTTATTTATTGTTCAATGAGGAATCTGTGCTTGCTGGTTTAATCTAGGTGGTGTCAATTAGGAATTATCAGCACATCAGTTTTGAACCAACATAAAGTGAATCTGAAAGCTAAGAGGCACAGAGCTGAACTAACTCTGGCAGAGGGCCTAGCTTTTCAGCTGTCTATAGACTTCAACGACAGGGAAATGTTTGAAGGGACAGAATGTGTGTTGGCAAGAGTGCTTGATCCGCATTTCAAGGGAATAATTGAAACTATGCTTCCTCTCATGCAGACAAAGAACATTGAAAATATGTTGTCATAAATAAAAATGCTTTGGGCTATGCCATTCCCCACCTCCTTCCTCCTTCAGATCTCAGGAAGTTAAGTGCACATCATAAACCAGATTGCAAATGTCTGGGAACATCCCAAAGTAACAAAACAAAGAGGGAGAGACAGAGAGATGGAAAGCGGGAGAAGCCCTGCTTATAGCCATCTGTAGGAGCAGTTAAAATAAATGAGTTTGCTAGTTGTCAACTGCAGATGAACATATGGTTGCTGGTTGGATTGCATCATGAGTCACTGGTTACCCAAGCAGACATGGGACTTTCAGGAGCATTGTCAGGCAACAGAAAGTGCGTGTGGCTTCCTCTGTGTGAAGATGATCTGATTAGAACTGTGGGGGAATAAACAACAAGACTGTAGTAAAAAAAAGTGAGACAGAAGATATATAATTTCAACTGATTCACAAAACTGTAATATTTTGGCTCTGGATGGAGTGTTCACACATCAGAACTTGCTTAATTATAATCTGACACCACTAGTAAAATCAGCCGTGATTTTAATTTATCTCTTGAAAGTCAGGGCAGAACAAGAGCTCAGAACACAACATGTGTCAACACTTGGAGACAGGATTTAACACACACACACACAAACCACATTTCACTGAATATTTCACACAGCACAGTCCATGTCTTCAAAGCCCCCCAACTGCGGCATGACCACACATGCTGCATCCTGAAGGGGTGGGGCAGGGTGGCTATTTAGGCCCTGCTCTTCCCTCCCTCAGCCTCTTTCTGGCCTTGCACGATTTGGAGCAAGTCGTGGGTCATGGGCATCTGGTTGGGCCTTGGCTCTGTCCTTTTCCATCAGGGTGCAGGAGAGAGAGAGAGGCTGCCCTAGCATGGGAGCAGCAGTGGCGCCAGTGCAGATTTCACGGTGGCATTGGTGGGGGGGATTGGGCCTGCAAGGTTTGGAGTCAGGAGCCAGGGGTTTGGAGGCCGGGTCTGGCTGGCCTATTACAGGCCTCGCCAGCTGTGCAGAGCTGATTTTGGGCATCTGGAGGCCTCTTGCATGGCAGCCATTTAACAGCCTAGTGCAAGGCTTCATTTCGCATCTGGGGCCTTTGTTTGGCCTGGCCCCAAGTTGTGGCTGAGGGGGTGAGTTTTGAGCTTGGTTTGAGGCAAGGAAGCTGATTGGGCAGGGCACCATTTTGGTGGCTTCAGTGGACTGGCTGGAGCCTTCATTTGGCATGGCCACCATTTTGTGCCATATGCTGTGGCTTCTTTTAGTTTGCCATTTTATGCCTGGGGCCTGGTTCAGAGCGGGAGCCATTTTGGGATGTGGTGGCCATTTTATAATCCATTTAGTATTTGGCAGCCATTTATAGTAGGCCATTTCAGGAGGGTTGTTGGGGGTGGCCATTTTGTGAAGGTTGTTGAGAAGGTGGCCATTTTAAGAAGGTCATTTGCAGGCAGACATTTTAGGAAGGTCATTTGAAAGCAGCCATCTTGGGAAGGTCATGGAGAAGGCAGCAATTTTGGGTGAGTCAATTTGAAGGTGGCCATTTTAGGAAGTTAATTTGAGGGTATCCATCTTGGGAAGGTCGTTCAGAGGGTGGCCATTTTGGAAGGCTGTTCTAAGGGTGGCCATTTTGGGAGGGTCTGTTGGAAGAGGGCTTCCCCCCTTTTCCTTAAAGGTAAGTCAGGTGGTGGTACCATGCCTTCTAAGAAGGGCATAGGTGGTTCTAAGGGAAGGGGAGGGCCCTGAAGCGGTCAGCTCAGTGGCCATCTCCTCCCCCTTGGGAGTCCTCATCCTCTGACGATGAGGGGCCTGATATGGCCTCAATGTTAGCCCAGATTGAGTGTCTGGAGTGGTTGAATAGGTCACCTCAAGAGACTGTGAGAAAGAAGGCTAAGGTGGGTAGAGGTAAACAGGATAAGAAGGGACAGAGTGATATTAGAATTCTGTTTTAGACCACTTAGCTGCATTGGAGGGGTCATTGGGTTGGTTTGCACCTGTGTAAGAAAACTGAGAGGCCTTTGCCTGTGCTTACCTTTTTGGGTATTGAGCTTGACTCAGTAGCACAGGCTTGCCATTTACCGGAGGTTAAATTATGACAGTTGAAATGCAGAGTGGATAACATGAGCGATGCAAAGAAGGTGACCCTCAGGGAGCTTCAGGAATTGGTAGGACATTTAAATTTTGCTTTTAGGGCAAGGTGTTTTTGTGCAGGATTTGTGACCTGATGAAGTGGCTCAACAGGCTTCATCATAGGTTTAGAATTACCAGGTACATGAGGGACGATTTGCTAATTTGGTCTTAATTTTTGGATCAGTTTAACGAGATTTCTTTTTGGCATAGGGATTTATTATTGGAGACTGAGTTGCAAATTCACTCTGATGCCTCTGGAGCTTTAGGTTTTGGGGATATTTTTCAGGATAGCTGGTACGCAGAGGCTGGCATCACCAGGGATCTGACCTTTTTTGAGTTTTTTCCCATAATAGTTGCTGTGCATCTGTGGGCAGCTGATTTGGCTAACTCAGTGGTGTGTTTTTGGTGTGACAACCAGGCCACGGTGCACGTTATCAACTCTCTTACATCTAGGAATGCTAGAGTGATGGTTTTGGTATGTGCTTTTGTAACTCAGTGCCTTAAATTTAACATACTTTTTTCTTGCTCACCATGTTCCTGGTATGGACAACGGCATGGCTGATGCCCTCTCTTGCCATCAGATGTCATGTTTTGGGGAGTTGTCCCCTTTGGCCAGACTGTGGGAACTTGGCAGTTTAAAGCTGAGAAGGCCATAATATTGTCCCTTGCCACCAGCACAAGAAACTCCTATTTAAGAGCAGGTAGAGAGTTCGACAGTTTTGGTTTCAACAGGGGTAATTCTCTCCTTTGGCCTATCTCAGTAGATCAGTTGGTTGAGTTTTGTGTGGTTCTTCACCAATAGGGCCTTTCTGTGAAGACCATTGGGGTAAGTTGGCGGCGATTGGATTTCTGGCCAAGGTTAGGGGTGTACCTGACTTACCTGGTGATTTTAGGATAAGAAGAATGCTTAAGGGGTGGACTCAGGTCTATCCTACTGCACCAGACACTCGTTGTCCTATATCACCAGCAATTTTGTTGGGTTTTCATGGGCTTTGGGTGCTTTCCTCTTCTAGAAATGAAAGGTTCGGTCGGGCTTTGGAGGTAGGTGATGTGATGGTGGATGCCAGAGGTGTGCGGATTCGGTCACAGTGAGAAGGCCATAATATTGTCCCTTGACATCGGCATGTGAAACTCCTATTTAAGAGCAGGTAGGGAGTTTGACAGTGCAGATTTGGCTGTGCAAGTTGAAGACCGATCAGAGAGGGCGAGGAGCCACTACCACCTTGGCCCCTTACCTTGTTGATGGGCTGTGTCCAGTCTGGGCCTTAGATTCATTTCTGGGACTTAGAGGTATGTATGAGGTCCTCCTATTTTGTCATCAGGATGGTCAGACTTTGGCTAAGTTCCAGTTTTGGTTCATCACCAGCTGGGCCTTGTCATTTTGGGTCTGGATCCCGGGCTGTTTGGTACACACTCTTTCAGGAGTAGTGCGGCTTCCATGGCAGCTACCTTGGGATTTGGGAGCATAGCGATACAGGCAGTGGGGTGCTGGTGATCGGGTGCTTTCCATGCTTGTGTCAGGCCAATCAAGAGCCCACGCAGACTATTGCGCTAAGGAGTAAGGTCTAATGTATGTGTGACGTATGTATCATTATAAAAGTTTGTGTATTACCTGGTGCTGGCAGAGTGCAGTTCATGAGAACTGGCTCTCCCACTGGTGCCACTGGTATTTCTGTTTATTATTGATCAATAAACTCTGTTCTTTGGAGCACAGCCTATCGGTCTGGAAAGCTTTTCCTTCCACAGGTGCTTTTCATACTTATGTTAGGCCAATCGAGGGCCCACATTGACTGATGTGCTAAGGAGCGTATTGTTAATGGTTGTTTCTCTTTTAACAGGCTGAAGGGTGCTGGAGAGAGTCAAGGTACTCATTTGTACCCACAGCATGGTGTTATGGGCCAAGAGGAGGGAGACACATACCAGGCATGGAACCCAGTTGGGGCTCAGCCACTGCACTTCGGTCCAGTGGCTGGGTAGACATGACATGACATGCTGTGGGAACACCTCCTACTAACGCTTTTTGATGCTTCACTGGTGCAGCACCTTCCACAGATTTAGTTATCCATTTGGGCAATGACCGGGGAATGTTGAAGGGGAAAGCCCTTATCATTCAGGCTTGCCTGGACTTTGAAGCCATACATAGAAGATGGCCAGGGACCATGGTTGTTTGGTCCGTTATCCTCCCCACAAGGCTCGTAAGAAAGTAAATAGGTTAGTCTGCCTCACCGTTGCTGATAGGCAGGGCGAGGTAATACATCATCCAGAGGTGAAGTGTGGCAGGGTTGATCTTTACCGGCGAGACGGTGTTCATATGTCTGACTTGGGTAGCAATCTGTTTCTGACTGATCTGCAGAGAGCACTGCATGAAATTATTTGCTGCAAGTGGGGGAAAGAGGGACTGAGCTGAGCCTTGTCCTTTTTGTGGTGGATATGTGCGGGAATTTCACAGGGTAGTGTTTGGTGAGCACCCTTAGGCACCCTTTAAGGTAAAAGGTGTGACCTGAGGCTTGCTGTCCAGATTGTGAGGCCTGTTGGCAGGATAAGGTTTACCTTTGTGGCTACCCTATAACCTGTGTGGCCCTGGGAGGAGCAGGAAGGCCTCCCGAACCACCCTGCAGGGATGGGGCCCGGAAAAAGGGGATTGGGCTTGAACCACCCCCTTCTCCATGACAGGTTGTCCTCCCACAATTAGGTAACAGTTCGGTCTCGCACTTTCCGCTGCAGATCATTTGTTATACAATCAAGCACTCTTGGCTTCATTTAAATAAATGTGCCCCTTGATTCACCCACACTTCATCTTTTCTTGCCTCTTCATTTCCTGGCTATCGGCTGCAGTTCCCATCCATTGACAGACCTAGAGGGCTCTGTCGATGATAGGCCTTTGCAGCCATGCCAGGGAAGACCTGTCATGGCTTCAAAGCCCCCCAATTGCAGCATGACAAAGCACACTGCATCGTGCCAGGGGCAGTGCAGGGTGACTATTTAGATCCTGTTCCACCCTCCCTTGACCTCTTTCTGGCATTGTGTGACACCCAAACACCCTCCCTTAGGGCAGTACAAATTTACCTGGTCGCCTCGGGGCCAGGTAGGAATTTTTAGCTCGTTGACCTTTGTTTGCTGATGAGTTTTTTGCCTACCTGTACTGTCCTTCTGATTTGGCTGATTGGCTCATATTTATTTGGCTACTTTGGCTTAATTTGATTTGGCTGTTTTGTTGCCTGGCCAAGTAGTTTAATTTGTAAATAGGTTAGTTTGGTCACATTTGGTAGATATGTGCGGGAATTTCATAGGGTAGGGTTTGGTGAGCACCCTTAGGCACCCTTTAAGGTGAAATGTGCGATCTGAGGCTTGCCTTCCAGGTTGTGAGGCCTGTTGGAAAGATAAGGCTTACCTTTGGGGCTAACCTGTAACACCCACTCAGAGTTGTGTGGCCCTGGGGGGGAGGTGGAGCAGGAAGGCTAACCACCCTGTGGGGATGGGACCCGGAGAAGGGGATTGGGCTTGGACCACCCCCTTTTCCATGACAGGGTTTCATCACCCGATTGGTTAAGAGTTCTGTCCCACACTTTTCTCTGCAGATCATTTGTTATGCAATCAAGCTCTTGATTGGCTTCATTTAAATAAACGTGCCCCTTGATGTACCCACACTTCATCTCGTCTTGCCTCTTCATTTCCTAGCTATGGGCTGCAATTATAGATGACACCCAAAGGAGAAATGAAACAAAGTATGAAATATTTCTTTTTTCACATATAACACAAAACATTTTTCATTCCTTTATGAATGAAATTGTGGGAAGTCTTTTTGACACACGTTGATTGGCTTGATCAGTGGGAGGTTTTTGATTTAAGTAACCTACTCTGTACTCTGTTGTTTATTGCCAGTGGGCACATTTAGAATTTTGAGAAGGTTTTACAATCATAAAATGGCTGCCATGGGTTGTATGGTATAGAGCAGAAAAAGAGACACCTCCATCATCCCCTCCCCATCAATAAAAACACAAAAGGCACCTGCTTCAATCAACCACTGTGGTCGCTCACAGAGAGAAGCTCTCTGCACCTCCCACCTGTTTAGAACAGAAGGGAAAGTGGGTGTCTATTCCTGACGTCCAGTGAAATGTGGGCATGTTTAAAGGGGAGCTGTTCAATGTAGGAGAGGCCAGGTCAATGCAAACAGGAAATGAGCAGGATGAGCAAACAGTATAGTATGCATTGTAGATTTTTGAGGAGATATTTACTGAGGGCTTTTGCAGGTGCCATAAGAGCTACTGGTGGGTGCACTGGCACCTGCGGGCACAATGTTAGCTACTCCTAATTTATAGTATAAGGACTTTGAACATTGAGATATTAGGGAAAGAATTGTTACACATTAGAGGATGCATTTCAATTAGGCTGCAATTATAATAAATTTCACCCAACTAAACTATCAATTATTTTTTCCATTGAGCAGGCTTGGCACCAGGTTTGAGGGGGCTCCAAGCAAGGTTCCCTCCACAACTGCACCTACAGGAGTGCTTGACGCCAGTACTGGGAGGGTCACTCCACTGTACTATGTACACCACTTCTGGGAGCTCCTCAGCTGCTCCTCAGTAGACAAGCTGATGTAATTAGGGTTCCCTGAAGGCAGAAAGTTTGAAAATCACTAGTATAAGGTAACAAATTATTCAAAGGCAGCTGCCACTTTCTTGATCCATCTACCCTTTTCAGATTGTTTTCTCTAACAATTGTCTTTTGGAATGCTTTAGAATACATAATGTCTGGTGTTGGCTTATTACATATTGATTTACTACGTCTGTAGCAATAACCTCTGCTACATTGGAGGGATTTTTCATGGTCCGTTCTAATAAGTGATTTTTTTTAATTATATCACTTAAGGAAAGATATTTCTTTTCACGCCACACACTACTTCCTTCAGCTTCAGAGCACATTCAAAAGCAGGCAAAGTTGAGGGTGAATTCAATCAGTGGCATGTTTACATAAGCTTACTCAGAGAAGATGAAGTGATCCATTGTTAATCCATCTTCAATCAATACCTAGAGCAGTATTTCCCAAACTTTTGATATGTACCTGAGGCATGTTACGGTTTTCTGAATTAAAATCGGAAGCACTCTTCAGTCTCATCTAAAAACAAAACAAAATCCTTTCGAGGTTAATGCTGCTCTTTTTAACGAATTGTAAGATAAAATGAGTTGATTTGAGGAAATATTGCAACTTTAGCCTTTATTTATTTATTATATTTGTATCACACTTTCCTCAAAGGAGCTCAAGGTGGTGTACATGGTTCTTCCCTGTGAGGTAGGTTAGGCTGAGAGACAATGAGGTGGCTGAAGGTCAGCCAGTTAACTTCATGGCCGAGTGGAGATTTGAACCATTGTCTCTCAGCTCCCAGTCCGACACTTTAACAACTACATCACACTAACAGCCTTTTGAGTGGGGGATGGTGACGTCTATTTATTTGGGGGGGGACAGAGACGTACCATTAGGATGCAATGCGGCAAAAGATTTTCTTTCCATTTTTCTTTCTTTCTGAAACAATGTTTTAAACCATATCTGCAAGGCTGCCTTTCAGTGTTGTGGAGATGTTAGATGGGAGCATTCAGGAATAAAGATGGATGGCCCTGAAGACTGCAATTCTAAGCACACCCACTAAGGGATTAAGCCCCATAGAACTCAACAGGATTTACTTCTGAGTAGATCTGGTTAGGATTGTACTGTTGGTAAGGCTTCACTAGGGATCCTCTGCAAAGATATCCATATTTAAGCAATGTTGGTAATCCCTTGCCTGGAATGCCCTGCCTGCCTTTTTAATGTGGATGCTCCAAACTTCTTTTCAGAGTTGACCCTTTACTGCAGAAAGAGGACTGAGAAATGAGTAAGAATTAAGAAGATTCTCTACTCTCTCCTGCCTTTCAACAACTGACTATTGCCCTTCAAAAAGTACTACTTATTAAATATAGAAATGACATGGAATAGAGCCTCTAAATCCAAACCTTGGTTTGATATCGAATGTATAGAGGCAAAAAAAATCTAATAGCAGTATATAAGAAATATAAATTCAATAGTTTATGGACCACACTCCTGGAATATCTGGAATTGAAGAAAAGGTACAAAGTCCTAATCGCCCGGAAAAAGAAAGTCACATTAAAAGAGAATTGGCAACGCTTGCTAAAAGCTTCCAGATCAAAGGATTCCTCTATGTTCTGGAAATTGGTTGCTCAAGGATGGCCTTTAGCTCCTTCTAATCCTACTTGCCATATTACAGCTACTACCTGGGAGAACTACTTTACAAAAATTTACACACAAGACCAGGATTACAAATCACCATGTAACATGAATATGAATGATATACCGGAGTGGTTACCAGTATCTGTTATGGAAATTGTTAATCTCATAACTAGAATGAAATGGAATAAAGCTCCAGGCCCGGACAATATACCGGCAGAAGTTTTTAAAGCAAATCTAGACTGGTGGGCTCCAGTGGTAGCGGCATTATTCACAAGGATAGATCAATGTATGCAATTCCTGCCAGATTGGGGCCTTGCAATAATAGTCCCTATATATAAAAAAGGTTCAAGATACAATCCGTCGAATTATAGACCTATCAGTCTACTTAATACCATTAGTAAATTATATGCTAGTCATTTATATGATAAACTGAAAGACTGGTCTGAACAAGGTAATATCATGGCAGAAGAACAGGCTGGCTTTAGACCTGATCGATCCACTATAGATCATGCTATTGTCTTACAGCATTTGGTGAATAAATACACTACTTATAAGGGAGGGGCCCTATATGTGGCTTTCATTGATCTTAGGACAGCTTTCGAGTCAATCTCCAGGGAGTGGTTATGGGAGAAGCTAGAGGCCAAAGATATAGATAAGCATCTAATAAGCTTAATAAGTGGATTATATGCAAATACCTGCCTATGAGTTAGATGTAGCAACGTAGGGCATTTAACAAGATATGTACCCACCTAAAAGGGGGTTAAACAGGGTTGTATATTGGCCCCTCTCCTGTTTAACCTCTATATTAATTCTCTTGTGGACAGTTTACAGCAGGTTGTTCTCATTCGCCTAGAATAGCGGAAAGGCCTGTATCAATCCTTATGTATGCGGATGATATAGCCTTGATATCGCGTTCTTGTATTGGCTTGAGACGTCTATTAATAGCACTTACAAACTACTGTAATACTGAGTCCCTACTAATTAATCATGATAAGATGAAAGTCTTGGTGTTTACTAATAAAAGATCTAAACATCTATGGAGGATAAACAATTACCCAATTGAACAAGTGGAATCCTTTAGATACTTAGGACTGATATTTCATAGAAAGGGCTCTTGGGGTCCCCAAGTAAAGGCAGCTGTGAGTAATGCCCAAAGAACTATGAAGGTGCTCCTTTCCTTCTACTGTAATAGAGGAGGGCAATATCTTCCGGCAGCCATACAAGTCTTTGTGTCAAAGATCATTCCACAGCTATTGTATGGGGCTCAGGCTAGCACTTATGAGAACTACTCTCCTTTGGAAATTCTACTGTCTTCTGCCTACCCTGTGGGCTGCTATAAACTCACTTTGACAGCCAACACAATTGCAGTGAGAAATAATTCACAGAAAGAGGTTTGGTCTACCTTCACAGGCAGTATCTTGGGAACAACAGCAATTGAAGCCACACTTCCCACTATGTGAATTCTCTTTTACCATTATTGGGGAAGAAACAAACCATCATGCAAATAAGGTGCATCATAAGTGGGTTTAAGGGAGTTGAGCTGACAACATCGAACCACTGTTGTTGCTTCTATGGATGTAAGGGTGTAAGGTCAGAGGTAAATGAAATGCAAGTAGAAAAAGAAAAGACAGTGATGATTTCCTAAAAGCATACCATACCAACCACAACAAGATTCCTATGAGTAAGACAGAAAACTCAGCGTTCCACATCCGGTCAGGATTCCTAACCAAAAACCAAAACTAAAAAAATCCTGGCAGCCAGTCAGCCAAGGTCACAATAATCCCCATGCAGCACAACCTGACCTGCGGGTTGTATTTAGTGCAGAATGCTGTAACATGATCACTGACATGCGTGAACCCTTATCAGCACATAATACCTCTGTTCTGAAATCTGTACCTGTTGCAGATTTGCTACCAGGCCAAGTTCAAGGTGTGTTTTCCATGTTACGGGTATCACATAGTACTTGTTCTGCTCTTGTAAGAAGTTGATCCTTCATTGTACTCTTTTTGTTTATGCATGCCTATCCAGGCATGTAGAAGCTATTGTGTTTTTCCAATCTATTTTAACTCATTGTTGGTTTTATTATTTTGAATGTTTTTAAATACCTGTCTTTTAACTGTTTTTGCCAATATTTTTATTGTTTTATTCCTTCTATAAACCACTTTGAGTTTTTTTTTTTTTACAGTAAAGTGGTATATAAATATTGTAAATAAACTACAAAACTAAATTTTGGAGTCATTGTGGCCCTTGAGTATCTTTATATTTTTAGAAACAAAAGAATCTGCCTTATACTGACACAGGCCATTTAGTGTCATGGCCCCGTCAGAGGACTCCTCAGATGAGGACGACTCAGGAGTAACAGCAGCAGACCCAGGAGCAGCAGACTCAGAAGGAGACATGGAGGAGCCTCCTGAGAATCCAGCTCCTTCTCCCCCTCAGCTGCAGAGCACCCCAGATACAGCAGAGGCCCTGCAGCCAGACACAGACAGTGAACAGGATACTCCCCCCTCACCTGCAGAACAGAGACAGCAGAAGGTCAGGCAGAAGAGAGGCAGGCCTGTCTCCTTAAGGCCCAAACGCTGAGGACTCACACCTGCTGTCAACCTTGCTCTTTATAAGGCACACCTTGGCTGCAGCTTGTTGCTGACTGCAACGTCAGGTGTGACTTGTGTGTTCCTAGTTTCCTGGCACCCTCTTTCGGACTGACCCCTTGGCACTTGATCCCTGACCTCTACTGACCTCGCTTCTGGACTCCTGACTCGGCAAGTACGCTTCGGACAAGCCTGGCCCTTATCAGATTCCCTCCTCCTAAGACCTGGCAGATTTATGGCCAGACTGCCGGCTAAGGACTTTGCTTCCCTGCCAACCACCCAGGAATTTCCAGCCCCCACCGGCACTGCTGACGCAGTGTACAGCTGACATTTAGTACCATCTAGCTCAATACAGATGACATAGACTAGCATTGGCTCACCAGGATTCCAGACAATAGTCTTTTCCAGAGATTTAATTTTGGACCTTTGCATGCGAAGCATGTGCCCTACCACTGAGCTACAGCCCTTCCCCTGTTTAAAAAAGTATCTTTTAAAAGTGTGCTTTTCTATTCCCTAATGAATGCACAGCATACTTAGGCAGATCCACACCATTCATTTAAAGCACATTCAACACACACAGGTTTGGCTCCAGGTTTCTGGGGGTCTTTGAGGGCCTTTCCCTACCATAGTTCTCAATTCATCTTATATTTATTATTTATTATTATTTCAATTTCAATTATTTCAATTTATATACCGCCCTTAGCAGAATAGCTCTCAGGGCGGTGAACAAACACAAAATAGCTTTTCCCATTCACCTTGTACTCTTTCCCCCCTCTCACCCCCATACCCATACCTCTCATTTTCCTCCTTACCCCATAACCTCTCCCTTTCTCTTTACACCCTCACACCCCAAACACCTGTTTGTTCTCTCTCATACACATGCTCACCAGTCACTCCTGCCCCATAACCCTCCTTTTTCTTGCATCCCATCCCTTCCTGCCCCATACCCGATTTTTCTTGCTCACTCACTCACCAGCCTCTCCCATCCCAACCCTTTCTTCTCATGTCCCATGCCCCATTTTTGTTTCCTTCTATATCTTTATCACTTCAACCCCTCGTCCCTCCTGTCCCTAGTCCTCCATTTTCCCGCACCTCAATCCCTCCGCTCCCTTGCCATTTTTCTTTCTCCATCACCGCCCCTCCAGCCCTACACCCACACTTTCTCTCTCTCTCCAAACCCTTCTACTACCTCCTAACCCTCCTGCTCCTTGTTCCCCTCAACACCTCTCTTTTGTGTCACCTCTATGCCCTTCCCCCCTTCTTTCCCACCCTCTCTCACAGACCCCTCTAGGGCTCTCCTTCTGCACTTGCTGTGCTGCAGGAGTTGCCAGTGTGCCGCAAGTCTCTGAGGCAGGAAAAGAGAGGTGAGAAGGAGGGAGACTTTAATTGCACATCGAAGAAGGAGGCACTGCTGTTTCCTGGCACAACTGGAGTGAGTGAGGTGAGGTGAAGGGGCGGGCACTCACTCATGACATGTGAGGCAGCAGCACCAGCAACAGATGTGCCTCTTCGTTCTCTTTGGGTATTCAAGCAAAAGCCTCCCTGCTTCCCACCCATTCTTTCCCACCTCACCCACCAGGAACTCCTGCAGGAGAAGAGGCACTGTTGCTGCTGCTACTACTACTTTCTGACATGAACAAGCAAGGACCCATTACTTTTGCCTCATATCACTCACTCACTCAAGTCGTGCCAGGCAGTACTGGCAGGGCCCTGCAGCAATGAAGATGGGTGGCAGGTAGAGGTGACCAGGTCCAGCACTGCTGGTGGTGAGGGGCCCCTATGAGCTCCTGGGCCCTTGTGTAGTGCCCAACCTGGCTACTCACTGGTGCTAGGCCTGAACACACATTAGAGCACATGAATCCCATCACAGAATCTTCAAAATTGTAGTTTGTTAAGGGTGATGGGAACTATAACTGTGGGGAAAATATACTTCCAAGGATTCTTTGAGGAAAGTCATGCACTTTACATGAGAGTTGGATGTGCTTTATATGTATTTTATAGATCTACTTAATAAACTTTGCCTTCATGTAAGTCATTTTATTTATTTTTTAAAATGAAAATCATCTACCAGGTTTACTGGATGACCACAGGCTACTCACCATCTCTCAGCCTAATCCACCCCTCAACAACAGAGTGGGACCATGATCACCATGAGGAAGATGAGCACACTTAAAATGTAGAGGAAATAATAATATATAACCATAGTGTGAAATCAGATATTTATCAGGACATAGTATGAAAAAATATTTATATAAGCATGACTGTCAAATATGATTCTTATTTACACATCCTGTAAAGATAATTATAGTGCAATCCTATGAATGTTGACTCAGAAGTAAGTCCCAATGCATTCAATGGGGCTTACTCTAACAGGGAAGTGTGCACAGGATTGCAACCTCAAGAGATAAGGAACCTCACTCACCCAACCCAAAATTCAGAATCATGCCACTTTAAGCAGTTTTGCAATTATTTTATACTTGTTTTATGGTAAATGGATAATATGGTAAATGGATAATAAATTGAATTATTTCTTGTTGTGAATTGCCTTGGTGTCCAGCAGGCAAGGAATGGACTCGAGAGTCTTAGTCTAGTTTGTGTCCCTTTCACATGTGTTGACTGGCAAGTCCATTCTGTCCTATTTTCGTGCAGGTTTTTTAAGGAAACACCCTAAAAAAATCTGCATTCTTTTAGCAAAATGAATTATTAAATAAATAAATGAATGAAACTAAAGTACTTTTGAAGTCATCTAATCTCTGCCTTTTTCCTTCATTTTTAAATAGGTCCAAGCTGTTTGTAGCTGCTGGAAAGTGTAGTGCTTGCCATGCACTCTGACAAATTATGTTTCAGGTCACACCCACACCATACATTTAAAGTACATTCAATGCATATTTAAAGCACATGACGTCTCCTAAAGAATCCTGAGAACTGAGAAAGAATCCTGAGGGTGCTGAGAACCGTAGTTCTACAGAAGTGAACTACAGTTTCTAGAATTCTTTGAGGGAAGCAATGTGCTTTAAATGTGCTTTAAATGTATGGTGTGAATGTGACCTTAAAATGCCCAGGATGCAAAGATATGTTATGATGTATGGGTAATTGTACAGCAAACGTGTGGCTGTTGCCTTGTACCTAAGGCAGCCGTCTTTCCCCCATACATGTCCCTGTGTGCCTGCCATCTTTCCCCCTCCCTTTTCATTGGTATGGCAAAAATATAGAGACCCCCATAGATACATGGGTGCTACCATCTTTTTTGCCATGCAATTACTCAGGAAAAGTTTGTACATCATAAAGTAGCACTGCTTCCTGGGCACCACTCTTTCTACCTTCTCCAAGCAGCTTGTAACTTTTTTTTAGAAGAAAAAGGACAGGCCTCAGATCATCTCATAAAAGATATGTAAGTACTCACAACCCTTGAACCTTGGCGTAGAAAGGTTTGTAGATCTGTGAACTAAACCCAGATCTGTGCTCCAAATTGGGAGGTATATATCAGGTAGGTTTGCTCTACATTGCAGAGCGAATGATATCCTCCCCATCCCTACTGACAGACAGCAGAGGCAATATATGCAACACAACGCAATCCTTAACACAGCAGCCAGCAACATCTCTGTGTTCCCCAGTAAACACCTCCATTAACATTTCTGAAAGGTTCAAGCTCCAGTGATTTCACAGCACTTATAAAACCCCATCTTTCTTTTCACTCAGGCTAGAAGCCAGTTTTGTAGCAGACAATGAAGATTGTCTGGTGGGAAGTAAATTCAGGACAGTATCCAACATTGCTGGGAGGATTCCAGCCGTCAGCTGCTCACTCAGCAAAGAATGGGGGAGTAAAGCAACTGCTGATTGGCTGTATCAAGAGAGATGGAGGTTCTTAGGTTAAATTTTGCTGTGGCCTTCAAAAAAGACTGACAGTTATGAACCTCTCAGGAGATGGAAACAGTCCATTTTGTTCTCTGAAGATATTTTAGGTCTGGGTTGAAATTTTATTGAAGTATACAACACCCAAGGCATTTCAAATTATGACATTCTTCAGAAAATCTTATACTATTTTTATTCCACAGTCTCATTGCAGCATGATGCAACAGTACCATTATTTCTCAGTCTTAGCTGTCTCAGCCACGCCCTCCGCCTGTATCGTGGAGATAATATTAGTGTATTTACAGGGCAATTATAAGGATTTTTGTGACAATGAAATGTGTGTACAGCACTTTGGACACTCAAAAAGTGTTCTATAAATGATACATACAATTAAATTCACATTATGGGGACTGTTAGTGAGGAGAGGAACAAACTTGAATATTCAGAGTCGGCATAGGTGCAGATATGAGATATTTCCCCTCCTATAGTAAGATATATTTTATTTGATATTAAAATGTATTAAGAAAAGAACAGAAAGATGCTCTTTTCCTCTCTGTTTCTTAGACACCTTTTCTGAGTAATGAATTGGATGCCTGTAATGCGAGTAATTGCACAGCCAACTACTTGCACCATTAAACATTCAGCCATAGCTCAACACACGGCCTTGCATGTGTGTGTGTCTGTTAAGAGAAAAGGGAATATTGATCAGAAACCCTTGCCTGCCCACTAATCTTTTCAAAAGGTCTCACGGGGTTGAAAACCTCTTCTACGAAAGACAAGCCAAAAAGAAACAGGCATCTCTGAGAGTGCAGTAGTGCTCAACTACACTGCAGAATGAGCAAAAGACCCATGCCACAATTCCTGAGCTTGAAAAGTATATGCCCCTACCAGACACATGCATCACTGTAATATATGTGCATATGCTTGTAGATGGGAATACAATCAAGGTATCAGTCCTCATGAGCGAGAATCAGAATGCATATATTTATCTATTTATTTATTTATTTAATTTGTATCCCGCCCTTCCTCCCAGCAGGAGCCCAGGGCAGCAAACAAAGCGCTAAAACCACTTTAAAATATCATAAAACAGATCTTAAAATACATTAAAACAAAACAGCGATAAAAACATTTTAAAAAACTTTAAAAAAGGGCTAAAACATTATTAAAAAACATATTAAGCAATTCTAACACAGATGCAGACTGCGATAGGTCTCAACCTAAAAGGCTTGTTGAAAGTGGAAAGTCTTCAAAAGGCGCTGAAAAGATAGCAGAGATGGTGCCTGCCTAATATTCAATGGGAGGGAATTCCACAGGGTAGGTGCTGCCACACTAAAGGTCCATTTCCTATATTGTGCAGAACGGACCTCCTGATAAGATGGTATCTGCAGGAGGCCCTCACCTGCAGAGCGCAGTGATCGACTGGGTATATAAGGGGTAAGATGGTTTTCAGGTATCCTGGTCCTCAGCTGTATAGGGCTTTGTACACCAAAACTAGAACCTTGAACTTGGCCCGGTAGCAAATGGGCAGCCAGTGCAATTTTTTCAGCAGTGGGGTGACATGTTGGCAATAACCTGCCCCAGTGAGTAGTCTCACCGCCGCATTTTGCACCAGCTGCAGCTTCCAGACCAACCTCTAGGCCAGCCCCACATAGAGCGTATTACAGTAATCCAACCTGGAGGTTACCAGTGCGTGGACAATAGTGGTCAGGCTATCCCAGTCCAGAAACGGCCACAGCTGTCTCACTAGCTGAAGCTGGTAAAAGGCACTCCTAGCCACTATATGTTATGGATGAATTCTGGAACTTGAGATGCAGAGGGATATTCAGAGGGAAAAGGGATGGAGATATTCCAGATGAATGCATGGGTAATTCTAACATGGCTGCTCTCGTATGTTGTATCTTGACGATGTGAAGCTTGATAATTAGAAAGGTCTGAAAACTGCCCCTTTCTCTGCAAGGGTGGGGAGCCTCTGGGCCAGGGGGCAAATGTGACCCTCAAGCCCTCTCTATTTAGTCCTCAGAACTCTCCCTAGGCCAACCTCCTCCCCAGCCTGCACTACCACATTGGCCCTGCTCTGGGCCCTCCTCATGATTTTGCCCAGCTAGAATGTATCCTTGAACTGGGATAGTGCCTGTTGTTTGCCTGGATGGAGATGTGTGTAGAAAGGATGTACCTTGCTGTACTAAGGTAAGGGTGACAGTCACTGGCTCACCCACTTTGCCTTTGATCCCCCACACTTTTTGCTATGGCCCTGCCCAATACTGGCGTTTGACCCCCATGATTGCCCATGAAGGGCTGTGGCCTTTGAGCTGAAGATGTTTCCCCATTCCTGCCTTATTGCCATATAAATTTTTGCCTTTTTGTACATGGCCATCATGCATTTACCATGCTTTTCTGAGAAAGCAGATATTCTTTTTTTTCCCCTTTCTTTTTGAATGGAGTTTTTCTCTGTGGTCCAAAGATTTTTAGGAATAATTATGCTCTGAAATTGGGGAGGAGGAAAAAAGGGGGATGCATGGTTGCAGGGAAACAATGATGCACAGGAATGTTCTTGTTGTGTGCAACAATGGCAGAAGAAATGTTTTTAAAAATGCAAAGGAATAGCTCTCCCACAACCACACCTGGTAAGCCCCCCAAATTACTTAGAATCCCCCCTCCCAAGAAACCATCAAAATTGTTGCCCCAAATTTGCTACTTGAGAATGGGATAATGATATTGGAGTGGCCACTTGAGCTTACCAAAAATAATTTTATCCACAATTGACTTAAAGGTGAATTATGATCCCATGCAAAGGCATACGCTAAAACAAGGGTCATCAACCTTTTGGGGTCTGTGGGCACATTTGCAAACTGGAGAACCTGTTGTGGGCATCTGTGACGCCCTTCCCTGGCTCTCCCTGTCAGGCTCCTACCTGCTCGTGGTTACTGCCTGTCTCTAGGCACCACCAGGGACTCCACCAGTCCAGACCGTTCTCTCTTATGGTTTCTCTCCCCGCTCTAGCACAGATCTCAACAGATCCCCCTGCTAGGCAGCACCACCAGTCACGTCCTATAACCAGTATTCCCAGAGACTCTGCCTGAGTCTCCCTCAATCTGGTTACCTCTGTGACTGAGTGCTTAAGCTGTCCCCAATCCCTTTGATTTACTCAGACTGCTTATAATTCTGGTTTGCTCTGAATACTTGTGGTGTTATTCTTCCCTTCCCCGCTGCCACCATATTCTATAACCCATCTGGTGTACTGAAGGCAGTTTTGGCTCTGGATTGCTCGTCTAGTTCCATTTGCCAAAATCCTTTACAGAGGTCTAGTGTAGAGATAATGGTTGCTGCCCCCAATAACTCTAACATTGCGTCTACCCTAGGCATAGGATACGCATCTGGGACCGTAATTTTATTGATTAGCCGATAATCAATGCAAAACCTTGTCGTTCCATCTTTTTTTGGAACCAGGACAATACTTGAGGCCCAGGGACTGATAGATTCCCTGATCACTCCTAATTCCAGCATATCTTCCACCTCCTTTTTGATCTCACTCAAAACTTTCCCATTCACACGGTACGGCATAGATCTAATTGGGACATGATCTCCAGTATTAATGAAATGTATAACTATACTGGTTCGGCCAGGTTTGTTACTAAAGAGATTCCTATAGGTTTTCAAAACTCTCAGAATCTGTTCTTTTACTTCCTCCTTCACCTCCTCTGACCATTCCACTTGATCTACCCCTCCTTTGTCTTTGCTTTCCTGTACCAAATCTGGAAGTTCAGGCCCACTTCCCTCAGGGAATAAGGTAACTTGCAATACCTGTGCATCCCTGGTATGGTAAGGCTTCAACATATTTACATGAACCACTTTGCTTTTGTTTAATTGGTCTGTGGTGATTACATATGTCACTGTGTCAAGCCTTTCTCTGATGGTATATGGTCCTTCCCAGTTAGCCTGTAATTTGTCATGTTTCCTGGGTATGAACGCCATAACCATATCTCCCACATCATACACACGTTCCCTGGCTGTTCTGTCATACCAGTAACTTTGCTTCTCCTGAGCTTGACTCAAATTCTTTTTCACCACCTCCATCATTGATGTTAATTTATTGCAGAATTCCAATACAAAACCTACTACAGAAGTTTTGTACTCTCCCAGGGTTCCTTCCCATGAATTTTTTAACAGTTCCAAAGGTCCCCTCACTTTTCTAGTGAACATGAGTTCAAAGGGTGATAAGCCTGTTGACTCCTGAGGGACTTCTCTGTATGCAAATAAGAAGCATCCCAAACGTTCATCCCAGTCTTTTGGGTGATCTTGAACATAGCTTCTGATCATGCCCTTCAAAACGCCATTGAATCTCTCAGTTAGCCCATTAGTGGCGGGATGGTAAGTAGTGGTCTTTAGATGTTTTAGACCACAACATTTCCACATACATTGCATCACTTCTCCCATGAATACACTGCCTTGATCCGTCAGCACTTCATGAGGGAAACCCAGCCTCATAAAGATTTTTAATAAAGCCTCTGCCACTACAGGGGCTTCTACAGATCTTAGTGCTTCTGCGTCTGGGTACCTGGTGGCAAAATCCACCACCACCACTAGATATTTCTTGCCATGCCTTGTGGGTTTGGAAAAAGGGCCCACCAAATCTATTCCCACTCTATAAAAGGGTTGTCCAATTATAGGAAGGGGCTTTAAGGGTGCCTTGGTCTTTACTCCACTTTTTCCCACCTTTTGGCATATTCCACAAGATAGACAATGTTGTTTTACATCTTTGGAGATGTTTGGCCAATAATAGTGTGCAGCCAATCTCCTCTTGGTCTTTTTTATTCCCAGATGTCCTGCACATGGGACATCGTGGGCTACCTCTAGCAATCTGGTTCTGTATTTGCTAGGTACTATCAATTGCTTCACTGGTTCACATTCATCCTTTCTCTCAGCAGGCATCCACAGTCTATATAAAATCCCATTCTCACACACAACTTGACTCCTCAGCTTGTCAGCGAAAGGAATCTGTTGGGTCAGGGCTTGTTCCTTTATTTGGTTCAAACTTATATCTTTATGCAGCTCTTCCCTGAATTGATCTGCTTCTTTATTATCAGAGAACACTTGATACAGTTTGTCTCCTTCAGCAGGCCTGCTAGTGGTTGCTATGGTGACCTGAGGCTGGCTAACAGATTCCACCCTGCTTGCTTCAGCCCCCCTTAACACAGCTTCTGTTTCTCTGCCAAGTTGTTGTCTGGTCACTACATATATTTTCCCTTGGGCTCCCATAACATCTCTTCCCAGTATCACTGGTTCTTGTTGCTGGGCATTAATGCCTACTTTATATTCTCCCCCTTTTCCTCTCCACTCCATTTTCAATTTTATATATTCAGCCATGGTGTTTGAGTTCACTCACTCTTTGCCACACACTCTTTGCCAGTCACTCTCACAAGTAATCTTGTTTTGTTATTTCTGTTTGCCACACCACTGTTAGGGATTCTCTAGTATTCGTACCGCCGCTACAGCCAACACCTGTGACGTAGTCTCCTTTGTCACCACGTGTCTTTGGGACTCTCTTTGGTTCGTATCTGGATTCTCTGTTGTTCGTATCCCACCGCTACTGCCACCACATGTGACGCCTCCTTCCCTGGCTCTCCCTGTCAGGCTCCTACCTGCTCGTGGTTACTACCTGTCTCTAGGCACCACCAGGGACTCCACCAGTCTGGACCGTTCTCTCTTATGGTTTCTCTCCCCGCTCTAGCACAGATCTCAACAGATCCCCCTGCTAGGCAGCACCACCAGTCACGTCCTATAACCAGTATTCCCAGAGACTCTGCCTGAGTCTCCCTCAATCTGGTTACCTCTGTGACTGAGTGCTTAAGCTGTCCCCAATCCCTTTGATTTACTCAGACTGCTTATAATTCTGGTTTGCTCTGAATACTTGTGGTGTTATTCTTCCCTTCCCCGCTGCCACCATATTATCCTTCAGCCTTGGTATTTACCTCACCCTCCCTTCTGGTCTGTGAAACCCCAGCCAAGGATCAGGCCTTTGGTAAACCAAATTAAGTATTTATAAATAACACAGATAACAAGCTAACAAGATTTCTTCATAAGGCACATAAGCATATGGTTTTATCTAATACTAATCCGAATTCCACCCCTTCCTTCTCCACGCTCTCCTGACAAACCACTCTCTCAAACCCACCAAACAACCCACTCTTTCTCTTCTCCCCCCCAGATTCCACTGTCACTCTTCCTTTTATACTGTCAGCCATTTTAAACATTCAGCCAATCATCCAGCATTCTACTGCCCATTCACTCCCCCTTCCTCTTACATTCCACTTACCATGTATCTCCTATACAAACAGCACTTACCATATATACAATAATAGAGGATCATCACAGCATCACAGATACACACTGCACAGAGCACACAGAGCAACCTCATTCTGCTGGCTGAAACAGAATGCTTCTTTGAACCCACATTTCAATGGAGGGGCCATGGAGAAACCACGGCCAATGCACCTCATTGGCGATCCCTAATCTAACATAAAATGCACAACAGAGTCCTTGTTGAGAAGAATGTGCTTGACATTCATAAGGACTAGTGGCAACAATAAAGTGAATACACTTAAACATGTGCAAAGTGTGGGGTGGCCAGGTAAGAAAAAAGACAGGGCTTCTGCACCATCATTAGTTATGTAAAAGGAGGGATTTTAGCAGCTGTAGCTTGTCATTATGAATTTCCCCTTCCTACACATCTATTTAATGCTGTCTTCTAGTTCACCTGCCACTCTAGCTGAATGCCATGCTACACCTGTAACATGATATGGATCCTTGTAAGCACAAAGCTATGTGACCACATTAGCCCACGTTGATCTCTTGTCTGTTCCTTCTCTCCTTCTTTTGCTCTGCCTGTTATCTATTTTAGACTGTAAGCTCCTTGGAGGAAGGGTATTCATATTTGCTTGTGATATTGCATAATTTCATAATTGTAAGATCAACTTTCTGCTAAAATCGATAATCGTTAAGCATCCTAAATTAAAGATATTCAACTGGATTATGGTCTTCCAGATTAGAAATTGTAGTCTGTTGATATTACATAGAAACCTGAGCTACAGATGTGATTTGATTTGGGGCACTGTTTGTTTACAAAACAAAGATTTAAAAGGTCCATATTTAAAAGCTCCCAGTCTACAGACCTTTTCCTCCAGTAAAAGTCTACTGACATCAGTGAGATGACATTAGAACAGGTGATTTATGGACTATGCCCTTAGGGGTCCATCCTGCAGTGATGTGTGTCCTGAACAACCCCTATTAATGTCACTGGGGTGGAGCAAAGTGTTATTCCATGTCATCTTTGTCCTTGTATCTTTACATTTATAGATAACACCTGACATCTCAAGCAACCGCTAGCAGGCCCATTTTAAAAATTACTTCACTTTCTGTCATGTAGTTCTTTTCCTTAGTATAATAATATACTTAGCGCACATTCAACTTCCACCCAAACTATCTTATAAATTGCTCCAGAAGCCTCTGACACAGTCAAATCCAATAGGACAGAGCAATATCTTGAACCGACAAAACACTGCAAATAGCACAATTATTTTATTAGAGGAATGAGCTTTTATAACCATTTTGGGTGCCTTGCTGTGTCAGTATTCTGTGTGGCCTAGATTACCCAGAGAACATTTTGCCTTCTGTCATTGAGTGCACTATTGAATTGTCACATATAACAGGTTTATTAGCCAGGCGGGCCTATTATTCAAAGCCTCCCTTTATCGTGGATGTGACTTGGGCACTAAGGGGGCTAACTGCTACGGAATCTGTACAGCAGATCATTTTAGCCACTAACAGGGTCATTTCAGAGCCAGCTGTAAGGTGAGCAATGGTGTAGTGGCAAATTCAGAAGTGCAGGGTCCCTTCATGATAGTCACAGCCACACCCTCACCCATTTTTTTTTGCTGAGAATGAGATCTTTGTTAATGCAGGAATCCCTAGGAGCCAAAAAGCAATTAAAGGGAGAATGTTTGCTGCTGAGGAGAGTCTTCTCAGTGGCTGACTCCTTTGATTGGCTCCAAATCAGCAGGAAAGGACAAGGTAGAAGACACTTCTCAGTGGCTAACCCACTCTCCTTTCTTGCTGATTGGCTCATAGGATGCTAGAGAGGGACTCTGCTGGGACCCTGCTCCCAAAAAAGTAAGGGTTCCCCCTGAGTACCTGGACAACTACACCTGTGAAGGTGAAAACGGGGCTGGGGGCAAGGAGATTGAGTACAGCTGCATTTTACCTAGTCTGAGACCAGGGAGGGGAGCAAAAACGGCTAGGAGAATCCGTGTTGTTTTCAGCTTGGGAGTGTCTAACAAAGCTGCCAAGAGGATTCTGGCTGAGACTCTTTCCCAGATGTGAATCTAGCAGCCACCTAGACAGTTTGTGCTTCAGCATGAATGCCAGAGCATAGAATACTTCTAAGCCTGTTCCATGTCAGATTTGCTTTCACATAGTCTTAGGTTTTTATTTCTATGCCACCCCGGTTTTTTGCAGACTTTCTGAAAGAGCACAAATGTTGTATGCATTTTGTGTCTACAATACACATTTCCCCCAGTGCATTTCAATGATTTTTAAGCATCTTTTGGGGACCAAAACTGTACCACAGCGTTATCCAGCTGTTCCCAGCAGCAAGCAATGGGAATGCCAAATTGGGTTGGTCCCCTGCAAAAAGTGGCCTGAACAAATTCCCCCTTCATTCCATGTGTGTCTTTAAAATATAGAGAGAGTGGGGAAGGGGATTCCTACTTACCTGTGTTTCAAGGAAGAACAGGGACAACAATATATGCAGGCATGCTTCACACAAGTTGGTGAATACTGTTGTGCATTTTGTGCATGGGTGAAAATGGAAATGGACTGCCTTCAAGTTGATCCCGACTTATGGCTACCCTGTGAATAGGGTTTTCATGGTAAGCGGTATTCAGAGAGGGGTTACCTTTGCCTTCCTCTGAGGCTAGTCCTCCCAAGCTGGCTAAGGCCTGCTCAGCTTGCCACAGCTGCACAAGCCAGCCCCTTCCTTGTCCGCAACTGCCAGCTGGGGGGCAACTGGGCTCCTTAGGACTATGCAGCTTGCCCACGGCTGCCCAGGTGGCAGGGCACGTAACCCCTGAGCCACTCACTGTGGGGGTGATCTTTAGCTGGCACTTGGCACCCAGGAGACACAAGCAGGGATTTGAACTCACAGACTCTGGACTCCCAGCCAGGCTCTCCTCCCCGCTGTGCTATACCAGCTGTTCCTGTATTCACACATAAATGCAAAAGGTCTCAGATGAACCATACCTGAGAAATGACAATACTAGGAGAGACGCACTAACAATCTTAATTCGGTTTAATTGGAAAGGGAGAGGGAAGGATAGACAGTCAAAGTACATACCCACACCCCAGCGTTCTCCTGCTTCTCCCTTGCGGGAGACGGGAGAGGAATTCAATTAAGTTTCCATTTAAAGATGAATTTATCAAATTCACACTTTCTGAAACAATATGAGAAACGAACACAGCCATCCTTCACAATTCACCCTTATCCGAATGTTGCGATGTGGTTCTCCAACTAAGCAATGTTTGCAAACATGCATATATTAAGGGAAAGTGCGCAGAAGAATGAACATATTAATGAAAATAACATACTGAAATGCATTATGTTAGGTGAAATTGCTTGCAAAAATGGTACATTAGTCAAAACTGCATACAAAAAGGTGTTTCGTAGGAGGAATTATCACTAAAATGCTAGAGAATTTTCATTAGGATAGTTTTTTTAAAAAAATCACCAATTGCTGCAGAAATGTGGACTGGAAAAATGACACACTGAGAGAACTGAAATTGAAAGATCCGTTTATCCCTACCCCTCGGTTACTGCAGTGTCCATAATGAGAAGCATATTTCGCAGGGCTGCACAAGCATCCCACAGTTTAACCCCTCCCCCCAAGGGTTGAACTTTCATGAGTTCTCAATGTGAATACTGACTGAAGGCTTTGTGTTTGCCTCCACTGCCACCGTCTTCCTCAAAGGCCAAAAGCCTACCATTGGGAACAGCAAAGGGGAAAGCAGCGGTAAGGCCTGCCAGAGCCCTGCAGAATGCCTTTTCTCGCTTGGGATGGGAGTAGCATGACCAGTTGCAGAATCCCTGGTAGACAAAATGGAGCTATTCACTCAGATGGTAAACTTTTGCCTGGGATGTAGCACTTCGTAAGAGCCTCTACCTGCAAACTGATGATGGCAGGGAATCTTGCCCACAGAAAACTAGACGGCTAGGCTTAAACTTGTTTCCCTGATGTCCAGTTTACTATGGGTGGAAATTTGTTTTTGTTGTTGCATGGCAGAACTTTCAGTCATGTGTGCCCCTACATGTAGTCTGACACAAGATGCTAAGACTTATAGACCGCTCTTTATCTGAAAGATCTCAAAGTGATTTATAATAGAATACACAAGGTGCAATAAAAACCACATCAAATTAATTTACAAAGCAAAATACATGAACAATATATATGTACATAAACACGATATAAAAGTCAGAGAATTACAAGCAGTATAATATAAATAACAACATAGCACAATACAACCATTCACCATCTAGTCCGTGCAATCACTACCATCATCCACTACCTCAAACGTATCAACTCATACGTCATGTGGATTATGCAGACACAAGGCTACATAATTGGTCCATCTAGCTCAGTATTGTCCAACACTGACTGGCAGCAGGTTGCCAGGGTTTCAGGAAGGGGACATTCCCTACCTGGAGATGCAGGTGACGGAACCTGGGATTTTTTGCATGCAAACCATGTTCTTTACCATTGAACTATCATCATTGTCATCATTTATTTGTATGCCGCCTTTCCACAGCTGAGCCACGCTCAAGGCAGCTTACAACATTGAAAAATTACATGATTCATTCTAACAGTTACAAAAATAAAACAAAATATAGTCAAACCACAGTCATAATGAAAACATCTCTATAAATATACAATAAAATTAAGCAATCTCCACATACTTCATAATAATGTCTAACAAGCAAAAGTGCACCTCTAAAATTAAATTTTGACCCTCCAAAGAACTCCTTAGAAATATATCGCCAGTAGCCTATAGACATCCTGAGCAGCACGTCTTCCAGGTCTAGTAGCAAGATGGCTCCTCGCCCTTTCAGCAGTTGCTGCTTTTGTCCTTGTTGTCTTGATCTTGATCAATGTTCTTGTCCTTGTTGAGCATTCTGGGGAAATTGGTCCTACTTCCATCTCCATGTCCTCAGGCTCGCTCAGCTGCTGCTTCCCGGGCTTCTGCTGGTGCTGGGGGTGGTTCATGTCGAGTGGAGTCTGCGGGAGCTCGGACTCAGGGGCCTTGGCCTTGCCTGGGGAAGGAGGAGGCAGAGGAGGATGTGTCGGCAGCTGCTGTTGAGCAGCAGGCACCGCACCAGGCGGTGGGGGCAAGGAGCGCTGGAGGGGGAGCAGAAGATGCTGCTGCTGCTGCTGCTGCTGTTGGCGGTGGGGAGGCTCCACGGCTTGGGGCGGCTTGGCTTAAGAACATAAGAAGAGCCTGCTGGATCAGGCCAGTGGCCCATCTGGTCCAGCATCCTGTTCTCACAGTGGCCAACCAGGTGCCTGGGGGAAGCCCACAAGCAGGACCCGAGTGCAAGAACACTCTCCCCTCCTGAGGCTTCAGTCAACTGGTTTTCAAGAAACACACTGCCTCTGACTAGGGTGGCAGAGCACAGCCATCATGGACATCCAGGCTTCGGGCTGGGCTCCAGCGGCGGCGGCCAACTTTAGAGCAGATACCGCCTCGAGTGAGGAAATGCAGCACACCGGTTCAACAGGTGCTGTCTTAGCTGGCCTCATTGTTCTCTGCCTGCTGGACTATGTTCAGGTGTGCATCGTTCACCATGTGAGCCTGGATGCTGCTCCTGGGCATAAGGTACTCTACGCTATGACCTCTTCATCTTCCTTGCTTTCCTGTTATGCGTGTATTGATATATTTTGCAATACCAAAGATTAAAATATTAACAAACTAGCTGAGAGAAATAGGCTTCTTTGTAAAAATCCATTTGCTTTTTTTTGTATATTTCTACTTTTAATCATCGTTAATAGCTCTGCTGCATGGCAAGTGCTACTGTTTTCAATCACGACTGTTTCCGAGGTTGGCTTGCTATAAATATATTGCAAGGAAAGTTCCTTATTAATCAACACGTAATTGCTGAAGCTAGACACATACCACAGAATTAATGAGAAAATTGAATAATTTAAGTACCAATCATTTAATAAATTGTATTGTCATTTTCATTACTAAGCAGCATTAATTTTACATACAAAAATTTCTTAAGTGTCTTTTTTGAATTTCTGCTCTTGAATGTAGATTTGAAATTTAGTGATTTTTTTAGGGGGGTTGGGGGGTCTTAATGATGTCATTGGCTTTGGAGAATGTAAATATTCAATCCTGGTTTTCAGATGAATTGGTCCAGCCAGGTGATGGGAGATGAGTGGTGCATTAATTAGACATTTCTGGTCAGTTTTCAGTTCTATACTCTCCGCAATGGATGGCACCAGGTACATTTTTTTAAGTCACTTCTGAGATTATATGTGGTAGATAAAGCAGTTAAGATTATTATTTATTTATTATTTGATTTATATCCTGCCCTTCCTCCCAGCAGGAGCCTAGGGCGGCAATGTAGGAGTTACCCTGGGTTGATTCCCATAAAGAGTGACTGCTAAAAGTTGGTGAATTATGAGAGGTTTTGGACCTTCAGCAATTACTGTTCCTGCTTCAGAAGTTCCAAATTCTTAGTTCTGCTGTTGCACAATGAGTCTTCTCACAAGCTGTTGAGCAAAATAACAACAGTCACCTTTCCTGACCAGGAGCACCTTACCTCCTCTCACCAACCCCCACAAAGCCTCTGAGTAAACTCATATGTCACCTCTTTGTTTCTAGCTTGGTGTGCAACAGTCACCCCCCGACAAATTCTTTCCTTTATTCCAAATCCCATCACTTAAAATTTGTCCCTTCTGCCAATTAACCAACCACCACTTTGGTGGGTTAATCTATCAGTTAAACCATTATAAACTTCCAGCCCAAGGACCAAACTACACATGAATAGGATTTTTTCTTGCAGAAGTAGCCAGTGCAGGGGGCTGGGAAGCAGTTTGGATCAGGACTCTGATGTGGGAGGTAAAGGAGGCTTTAGAGTGAACTGGAGATTTTTCCCTTTGTAAACTGCAGGTGTGGAGAGGCCTGATCTGGATTGGCGCCACAGTGTGGGGGCAAAGGGCTAGCACCCCTATCCCCATGCTTTAGTCCCAATCGAAATTGACCTTGTGCTGCCTGTATCTGCAGTAAATAAAAAAATCCTGCACTTAAGGGCAAACAACATGATTAACATAATGTCTAGTTTGGCCCCTGGTAGACGTGTTTGGGTGCTTTTTAGTCCTACTTTATTGTGAATACACACATTAAACTGAGGGTAGCATTTTGTCAGTTTTTCAGCAGTAGGTCTGGATATAATACCAGGAGACCTGTCTTTCCCAGAGAGCAGAAAGAATTCCAGAAGCACAAAATTAATTCCTTTCATTTAAAAAGCAAAACAGTGCTTTCAGTGCAGCTTTTTCAAAACAGAGGAATCAACAAGTAGTTCTTTTGAACTAATTCCAGGTAATAGTTCATGCAGCATTCAGCACTGTAGGACAAGCAAACAGGAGTCTAAACCTGACTCTGTGCCAGAGCCAGGCTTGCAGGCCCTCCTATTCTTGACCGGACATATACCATGAGCACTTGTTGCCTAAGCCACTCATGTTCAGTTCAGCTGCACACTGTTACTCAAAGGACTCCCAGCGTTGCTGGGACAAACCTTATTTGCTAAAAATCATAGGTCACCAAAAAAACTGGGAAAGAAATATAATTTCAACTGATTGGGTACAATATAAAAGTTTTACATTTACCATGGATAAGATTATCCCAGCACAACACATTGTAGTTTGCAATACTAATTTATGTATTTTAATGGTTTGTACTTTCAAACTGAATTGGGAGGATGCTATATTTCAAAACAGTGGAAATGTAGTTTTTAATTTGCTGTTTTAATTCTGCATGGTGCAGAGCAGACCCAAGTTACAGTGTGTGAAACTCACTAGCCTTGACTAATCTTTCTGTCTCACCGTATCTATGTTGTGAGGATAAAAGTGGATAACCCCTGAATGCATCTTTGAATTCCTTGAAGAAGAACAAAATTTGATAACAGTAAGTTGCCCTGTTTGGCTGTCTGCAATAAGCTTGTGTCATATAACAAGCCTACTCAGACATGTAAAGTTGATATGTATTTTAATCTACAATTTTAGTTTAGAATGTATATTTTAATGGTTGATTTTATTCATTTTGGTTTTTTTATAAACTTGCTTTCAATGTTATCTTTATTGACAATTTTAATATATATTTCACATTGCAGCCACAGTCGGGAAATGAAGAGGTGAGACAAGGTGAAGTGTGGGTAAAACAAAGGCCATGTTTATATAGATAAAGCCAATCAAGTGTTTGATTACATAAAATGATCTGCAGAGATAAAGTGCAGGACAGAACTCTTAACCAATTGGGTGAGAGCACCCTGCCATGGGAAAGGGGATGGTCCAAGCCCAGTCCTCTTCCCCCAGCCCCAACCCCACAGGGTGATAGGGAGACCTTCCTGCTCCACTCCCTCCCAAGACCTCGCAACTCTGAGTGGGTGATACAAGTTAGCCCCAAAGGTGAAGCTTATCCTGCCAACACACCTCACCAACACGAAAAGCATGCCTCAGATCCCACGTTTCATTTTAAGGGTGCCTAAGGGTGTTCACCAAGCCCTACCCACTGTGAAATTCCTGCACATATCTACCCCAAAAGAGGACAAGCCTCAGCTTAGTCCCTCTTTCCCCACCTGCGGCCAATAATTTCATGCAGGGCACTCTGCAGATCAGCCAGAAACATCTCATTATCCAAGTCAGACACATGAACACCATCTGGCCAGTAAAGATCAGCTCTGCCACACTTCACCTCCATAGAGGCCAGAATCCTTCCCTTGTGAAATCTAGCTTTCTATGTGCAGGGATTTTTAAAAAATTGGAAGAACATTTTATTATATAAGGAGACTTCCGGTTGCCGTTTCTTCCGGTAAGACGCTCTTCACTTTTCTTCCCTGGATTATAAATCTTAAACCCCTTCAATTCCGACTTTGCTCACTGTCGGAATTTTTTTCTTCTTCCTGGCTCTTTGAGAGGGAGTTGTTGTGCTTTCAGAGCATTTGTTTTATTCTGCTCTGGATATGTTTCAACAGCTGCCGTGAGCTGTGGAAGCTCCCGCTGTTGCTGCTTCCTCCCCTTGCCGAGAGACATTTTTTCGGTGGCAGCCCCAGATTCAAAGCTATTTAAAAACATTCATAATCAATAGGCTAACGTAAGACACTGCCCCGCTTTGCCTAATTTCCCCCCAGAGCTCCCACAAATGGTTCTCACAAGGAAGAGATGCCAGGAACTGGGTCTATCTCCGGGGGAGGGGGAGTTTCCCCAACTAAACCATCAAGCAAAGATTACTCAGTATTTTCTCTCTATGCATGAAACTTTGCAAACTTCTCTGCAGCTGCAAAGTGCCCAGAAAGACACCACCCAGCTCGAAAGTCCTCATGACTGGTCAATAGATTACCATCTTCTTAACAAACCAAGTCAAGTTACCTCAGTCGCTAAAAGCTTAGCGGAGGAGTTACTAGACGCTGGCCTTAATTGCTCCCCAAGTCCAGAATCTGACGCCCCCCCCACTGAGTTAATCACTATTGACTCGCTTCAGGAATCCCAGAGGCAACAATCACTCTCCCCTGTGAGGATATCAGCGAAGAAGTGCACGACCCACTCAACTTCCCTGGGTCCTAAACCTCCCCCTCTGAGTTGGGAAGCGCTTCTGTTTGAAGAATTGAGCTTAGTTAAAGCATACATCACAGAAACAAACAGCCTACTAACCACATTGGTGCAGGCCTTGGGGCCTCTTTTACACGAGAAAACAAAAGGCTCTGGAACTTCGGTGAGCCCTCCAACTAGCCATGTCCAGCACAAAGAGACAACTAAGGGACTTGGTAAGAGCAAGGGTAAGGGACTCACGAAGATCCTACCGGCCCCCAGGATGACAAAAAAAAATCAAAGAATATTAAAAACTCCAAACCCAGTTCCGCAAGGAACATGAATTTCAAGCCTCTCTTCAAACTGTTGGATTCTCATACTCACTGAGCAAAGCCAGACCAGCAACATCCACCTAAAGACTGTAAAAACGAGCTGGGAAAAAAGGGGCTATCCCAGAAGGAAAGGATTACATCTCTTTCCCAAGATCAAAGCATAGCTGCCTCTGTGGAAAGACCTCCATCTCTGCAGCCATTGCAGGAAATACCTCTTACTGCATCTATAACAACACGCCCACGTAAAGCTAGCCCCTGGAGACTCAAACTGATACCAGAAAAGCTTGCGGTTACGTGTCAATTTAGGGCCTCCGGCCTCTGGCCCATATATCCGAGTATCCCATTCTTGGACACCTGCTTCAGTCAGTCTCTTCCTGCTCCTTGCCGTATGAGTTACATTAAATATATGACCAACTTGTCCTCCAACGCATATTCCTGGCGTTTGATTGCGACACTTCACTCCCCGATCATCGCCAATCAGATCTACAACGTGAGAGAGAAGCTAAGGAAACGAGGTATAGTTATCCAACGCTACTTTGTTAATGTAACCCCTCCTATTTTATTAGTTACTTATCCTTCTGGAGTTACCAGATCAGTTTGCTCTAACCCAGAGGTACCTTTCAGCCCCCTAACACAACGTGACCAGGAGACCCCTCCCGTCTTGCCACAAACTACTCAAGAACTAAAGGACATTTATTTCAGTCCATCGTTGGCCCACACAACCGTCCTGTTCACAGAGGAAAAAGAGCTTCTTGAGTCCTATCATTCTCTACTCCCCCAATCCCAACAGGAAATAATTATAAGACTGACTCAATTAAGAGACAAGCTTGCATGTTTGGCACCCCGAGATAACCCCAGGGGATTCTATTCTAGCGTTTCCCCATCTCTACATCCATCAATCTCCTTGGGCTGTTATGATCCTAAAGTGCCACCTGGGTGCGCTAAGCAGAACCCCCTGGGATTAACAAAAGTATCTCACACTAATCATGCCCCTAGACTTCCCCTGTCTAAGGCGGACTGGCTCCAAGCCAGATTTCTGGATACAGAGGAACTCGACAACTTTACTCCCTGTCATGCCAGGTCTTTACCGGACAACAATAAACTTGCTGCTCTTCCTGTACAATCAGGTGCTATATATGTGGACACGGCCGGAATACTTAACCAGATCACAGAACTAAACTGACAATTTTTTCCACCCTCCTGGACCCCCCAGAAACATCTCCTCCCATTGAAGGATCAACTCAATTTCCTTTCCTGGAATATTGCTGGCTGGGCTTCCAAACAATCTAACCAGGAACTAGTTGCCTTTCTAATGACCTTTGACTTAATTTTTTTACAGGAAACGTGGTGTACTAGCAAATTATATGTGGATGGCTTTACTTCAATTGTTCTTCCCGCAGCCCCCCCAAAGGAAAGGGAAAAGGCAGACCAAAGGCAGGACTAGCGATATTGATATTGACCTCCTTATCATTCAATTCTAAAAGTTTCCCGCCTTGTGAGAACTTAGCTATTGCGGTCCTTCTCGAATTGAAATCTATATCCCTCCTACTAATTAATATCTACATACCTCCTTTTTCTTCTAGAAAGGTTAATCAGGCTTGGGAGGTTTTGAAGTTTTATATAACAGGACTTAAATCTGTGTACCCCAGAGCTTACTTTATCATCATGGGGGATTTCAATGCCAGAATTGGCTCTAACAACTCCACCCTCTTTTCATCCAGATTTTGGGAGGGGGCGGATATCGATCCTTATGTTCCTGTACATCCATGGTCCTCCAAAGATCCCAAGGTAAATTACAGGGGAATTTGCCTAATAAACTTTGTGAGATGCCTAAACTTAGCTATACTGAACGGCCTTAGCCCTGTTGATAACTGTGCGGAATACACATATGTCTCAAGCCAAGGAAGCAGTGTGGTGGACTATGTTTTAATCTCCCAACAGCTTTTACACCTGAATATTAGATTCTCAGTGGGATGCAGACTTGATAGCGACCATTTACCACTAAACTTTTCGTTCTCTTTTCCTGAGAAGTGTCACTTAGTGATTAAATACAATCTAGCGGATAAGTCATCTTCTCTCAAGCACAAGAGACCTAAATGGCCCCCAGAACTATCTGCCAAGACTGTGGCCTTTCTTCTCAGGCACAAGGTATTCAAAATCGTATAATGACTGCCGATGAACCTGTTCTTGCTCTAAACGAATATTCCCAATTGGTGTCCATGCTTCTCCCAATTCTTAAACCCAAACCAGCTTCACTCACTCTTCTCAATCAATGCTCCCCTAGATGGTTCGATAAAGAGTGTTTTGTCATAAAAAACCACCTGAGAAGGATGTATAGTCAGTATAGATCCCGAAATTTAACTGCTCTACCCACGGAGTATTATAACATCAAAAGACAATATAAATCGCTCCTTGCAATTAAAAAGAGACAGGCGGTACAGGATAGCTGGAAGGCCTTAATAAACGCATCCAAGTTGAACAACACTAAGATCTTTTGGGCCTTAGTTTCAGATGCCTTAATGTCATACAACTCATTTCCCTGTAATATTCCTTCCCACATCTGGGAGCAGCATTTCTCAGAAATGTTTAAAGTCCCAGACCGTCCTTCGAACTGCTCTTCTCCCATTGATCTTTCGACCTCTCCCTTCTGGCCTCCTGTTACACAATCTGAAATAAAAACATTAATCAGTGCCCTAAAACCAGGTAAATCTCCGGGTCTCAACCTAATCCCCCCCGAATTACTGAGAACACATCAAGACTGGTGGGCCCCCTTATTGGCCATTTTATTTACAAACATAAACAACTCTGGCTGCTTCCCTATGGCTTGGCTAGAGGCTATTGTAATTCCCATTTTTAAAAAAGGGGCCAGGGACTCCCCAGCGAATTATAGACCCATCAGCTTACTCTCAGTTGTGGGCAAGTTATATGCCACCTACTTAAATTGTAGGCTGTCTTCTTGGGTGGAGGAAGACCAAATCCTGGGTCGGAAACAGGCGGGTTTTAGGAAAGGAAAATCCACACTTGACCACTGTATTCTCTTACACCACCTGGCAGATAAATATAAAGGCCCCAGGGGTAATGGACTCTTCGTGGCATTTATTGACCTAAGATCTGCCTTCGATTCCATCCCCCGTGACAAGCTGTGGGCCAAACTTATGAAGACTACTATGGACAGGAGACTCCTTTTCCTCATCATCCGGTTACACCAGACTACCACCATGCGAGTGCAATGTGGCCCAGATGGAACATTAACCAACCCTATCCCCGTTACCAAGGGAGTTAGGCAAGGATGTATCTTAGCCCCCCTGTTGTTTAATCTGTTTCTAAATGACCTGAGTGTCCGCTGTTACTCCCCCGATTTTCACCCCCCTAAGGTGGCTGACCAAACTTGTCCTCTTTTACTCTATGCTGACGATGCTGCCCTTTTATCTTTGTCCAAAGTTGGGCTTAAACGGCTTCTTCGGGCCTTCATAGCATATTGCACCGATAATCTTCTCTCTATTAACTACTCAAAAACAAAAATCCTGGTTTTTTCCAAGCGTAAAGCTGCCTCCGCCTGGACAATTGGTGGCCAGAAGATCACCCAGGTCAGACAATATAAGTATCTTGGCGTCATTTTTCACTCCTCCCTCTCCTGGGTACCTCACATTCGTTCTGCAGTCCAGACTGCCTGGAACACACTAAAGAGTATTTTTTTTATTACACCAAGGGCGGGCAGTATTTCCCAGCTGCCATCTAAGTTTTTAAATAAAAAATTCTCCCCCAACTGTTTTTCGGAATATCACTTTGGATCCGGAGTTTTAACCCCTCAGTTGAATCCGTCCTTTCCTTCGTGCCTTCCTTGGTGTCCCCAGGTGTATCCCTGCAGCAGCCCTCCGTTTAGAGTCAGGCATGCCCTCTCTCGAATGCGCCGCTTGGATTGCTGCCTTTAGATACTGGCTTAAATTAGCCTATGCGTCTCCATCCCCAGATTATCTATCCTTTCTCTGGATTGATGCTTCCACAAACACTTGGAATACAGCATTCCATTTTAAGCTAGCAAGATTGGGTTTCTCTATGGAGCTTCTTGACTCTCTAGACCTGGATATGGCTAGACGCTCCATCAAAACCCGCATCAAGGACATAGATTTTCAAACTGCTCTCCCAATGGCTGCCAAGACTTGCTCCCCTATCCATTTAGGCTTAAGATTCGCATTTTCCTTATCTGCCCGATACTTAGAATTCTTAGCTATTCCTAAATACCGCCTAGCCTTTTCCAAGGCTAGGTTCAATTGTTTATTTTCTGCACTTCTTGAAGGTCGCTTCCAGGGCATTCCCTACGAATGTAGACTATGTCCCTGTAGTCTCGCGACCATCGAATCTTTGTCCCATGTTCTTTTTGACTGTCCTTTCTATATCACTGAACGCTCTAGATATTTAGAATCTACTATTAAGAAATTCCCAGGGAAGTCACCTGACTCACTGCTGAAATCACTGATGTCAGGTTTTGACAAGACCCTTACTCTTATGGTTGCCAAATTTATTAATGCTGCCCAAACTACTTGCCAGAGGCTTAACCCCACTGCAATCTATCCTTGATCATGTACCTTGTTATTCTATTTTAGTCAATGACATTGTTTCTATTTTTATTTAACGCAATCTGTACCGTTTGCATTACGGGTCTTTGACCGCAATAAAACCTTGTTGTTGTTTACTTCACCTCCATATGGCATGTTACCTCACCTTGTGGATCAGCAAGGGAGAGCTGGATCACCCCAATTTACTTTCTTTCAAGCCTTGTTCAGGCTCCTAGGGTCAGTCTCTGCCCTCCAAATCCTCCTAGGGAGGATGTCAGACCAAACAATCAAGGTCCCAAGCTACCAGCTATGGATGACCCAAAATCCAGACAAGCCTGCATTATGAGGGCTTTCCCCTTCAACAGT
Organism: Rhineura floridana; assembly: GCF_030035675.1. Lineage (NCBI taxonomy): Eukaryota > Metazoa > Chordata > Lepidosauria > Squamata > Rhineuridae > Rhineura > Rhineura floridana. The sequence continues at coordinate 17,533,461 of NC_084488.1, read as the reverse complement.
CCCAGGTCATTGCCTCCAAATGCACAACCAAAATCTGAGGAGGGCGTTACACCAATGAAGGATCAAAAATTGTTAGTAGGAGGCATTTCCACAGCATACCACATCTACCCAGCCACTGGACTGAAATGCAGTGGCTGAGCCCCAACTGAGTTCCATGCCTAGTCTGTGATGCCCTCCTCTTGGCCCAGAACATCATGCTGTGGCTACATATTACTTTCTTCAGCACCCTCCAACCTGTCAAAACAGAAACAAAACAATTAACAAAGTGCTCACTAGCCTAACATTTAATGAGGGCCCTTGATTGGCTTTACATCAGCCTGGAAAGTACCTGAGCATCAGCGTCCCAGCGCCTCTATATCAGTGCTCCCAAAGCCCAAGTTAGCCACAGTAGAAGGCTCACCAATCCTAAAGGAATGTGTGCCAAACTTCCCAGTATCAAGGCCTAAACTTGACAAGGCCCGACTGGTGATGGTCAAAAATGGATATTTAGTTAAATACTGGTTATCTTGGTGAAAAAACAGCAGCTCTCCAATCTTGCCCCTAAACTGCAAAAAAAAAAAAAAAAAGCCCAACACCCAGACCAAGCGCAACCCCTCCATGGGAGAAGAAGCCAAAGTGATGACAGAACCCCTGGCCCCTCTAGTCAGTCTTAGACCCTTTGCAGCCAGATCTGAATGCTGCTGTCACCTACTGTAACGTCACCTGCCTCCAAAGCCTGACCAGACCTGTTGCTCCTAGAAAAGGTAAGTAACTCACACATACAAAAAGTAAAAAAAAAATGCTGTAACAACAACAGCATGAAACATAACCACCTCGTAGCTGAAACTACATAAAGACACCCGAAGCCAATAAAGGCTCAACAAAATAGCTAGTGAAATAGGGCAATGGGCATCTAGCACAGGAGAATGAGCACGGGTCCACCTCTCAAGCATTTTCTTAATCCTAAATTGCCTGAAGAGTCAGACACACCCTTAAGCTTGGCCAAAAATCCTATACCCACTAACTTACCCCTAATGGTCTTCACAGAAAGGCCCTGTTGGTGAAGAACCACACAAACTTCAACCAGCTGGTCCACAGGGATAGGCCAAAGAAGTGGATACCCCTTGTGTAGATGAAAAACATCAAATTCCCTACCCAATCTTAAATAAGAGGCTCTTGTGCTGGTGGCAAGGCGTAGCGTTATGGCTTTCTCAACTTCAGACTGCCAAGCTTCAGATTGCCACGGGCATTGGGTCTGGGTGAAGTCTGGCCAAAGGGGTCAACTCCTGAAAACATGACATCTGATGGCGGGGAAGGGCATCAGCCATGCCATCATCCAGGCCAGGAACATGGCGAGCAAGAAAAAGGCATTGGGTCACAAAAGCGCTCACCAAAACCATCACACTAGGGTTCCTAGGAGTAAGGGAATTGATAACATGCACCATGGTCTGGTTATTGCACCAAAAATGGACCACGAAGTTGGCCAAATCATCTGCTCACAGATGAACAGCAACCACTATAGGGAATAACCTTAAAAAGGTCAAGTCCCTCATGATGCCAGCCTCAGCCCATGTCCGCAGCCATGACTCAGCACACCAGCTGTCCCCAAAAAAATGACCCCAAAACCCAGGGCTCCAGAGGCATGAGAGTTAATTTGTAGCTCTGCCTCCAACAATAAGTCCTGCCACCAAAAGAAAACCCCATTAAACTGATCTGAAAATTGTGACCAAACTAACAAATCTTCCTGCATATTCTGGGTAACCCTAACTCGATGATGAGGCCTGATAAGGCCTTTAATCAAATCACAAATCCTGCCAGGAGCTATACCCTACAAGCAAAATTGAAATGCCCTACCAACTCCAGAATTTCCCTAAGGGTAATCTTCTTAGCATCCAGGATGCTAGCAATCCTGCACTTCAACTCCCTCAACTTTGCTGCTAGCAAATGGTAAGCCTGAACCACTGAGTCAAGCTCATTTTCCAAAAAGGTAAGCAAAGGCACAGGGCCCTCAGTTTTCTCCTTGGCCAAAGGCACTCCCAGCCCAGCAGCTACATGCCCAAATGCAGGCATAAGTTAAACACACTGTGGTGAGCCACCAGGTCCGGCAAAAAGAAAATTATCAAGATAATGCACTATTGTGTTAGAGGCAGCTCACCCCTTGAGAGCCCACTCAAGGAATGTACTAAAGGGCTCAAAAGCTGAACACGAAATAGAACATCCCATGTGTAATGCTTGATCTACATAAAACAGAACCCGAAAATAAAACCCCAATAGATCAAAGTCCAAAGGGTGGACTGGCAGAAGGTGAAATGCTGACTTGATATTACATTTACCCATCAGAGAGCCTGGCCAAAATGCTGCACCATTAACAACTGTGCTATCAAAGAAAACATAACACACCAAACACAAATGTTCAGGGATAGCATCATGGATAGCTCAGGGATACCCTGCCCCTTAGGGTAAGACAGATGATGAATGAGGCAATACTGGCCAGGATCTTTCTTAAGAACAATGCCCAAAGGAGATGCCTTCGGACATAGGAGAGTAGTAAAAAGGACCCAAGACCCTACCTTCAGTTACCTCCTTATCTATTTTCTCCTGTGGCACCAATTCCACTGCCACTACAGACTTCAAATTCCCAAATATATAAGGTTTATGCTCCCAACAACTGGAATCCTGAAGCCATAAATAAAACCTTCCCCCAGATGTACTACATCAGCTCAATTAGGGCAGCAAAGCAACAAGGCCAAAAGTCTTTGAACCCTAATTTGGGGTGGGACCCCTTACTTGGAGGCTGTCCACCAGGTCCAGGTTTCTTCTTATGCTGAGACCCCCTGAAACCCCGTGCTCTAGGGCAACATGTGAAGGAGTGGGAGCCAGCACAGATGGAACACTCATGCCTGAGTTCACAGGGGTTCCTATTATAGAAGCTTTTTGCACTAAACTCCCAACAGAGTAGGCGAGGTTGAACCCCCTGCCCTATGGACCCACAGGAAAACATCAATGTGGGAGACTTACCCAACAAATGCCCACTATCAGCCCTATCCCCCTGAACTGAATGAGCTGCTGTCATATTCGGCCACAATTCCGGATCTTTCCTATCCCACTTGAGATTAAAATCAACCACCACCTTCATCCTAAAGAATTCATCATAGGCCAACCATGCTGACCCCATAGCCCTGACAATGATATCCAGGTATTTCGCCAAAGCAGAAGCCTGCATAAGCTGCTGTTACAGCAAACATTCAGTGTAAATAAGAAACCTTGCCAACTAATTGCCCCAAGTCCTATCAACCTTCTTCTTTTTAAATTTCTCATTATCCCTTTCCTCCTGTTTATCCATGTCCTTCTGCTCAGATTCCCAATAGAGCAAGGAAAAGACATCTACATATTCATCTGTCCAAATACACTTCTTGGTTGCCATCTATAAATGAGCACTCAAAGGAGCAGATGTCTCACCAAATGGAATTGCCCCAGCCTGAACAGAAGCCAAAGGATCTGCAACTGCTTGAGCCACCATGTAACCTGTGTAGCTACCTGCATACCTGCCTACACACATCCCAAACAGGCTGCTGTATGAAGGTAAACCACCACACCCCTGCATCACAGGCATTGCCCCTGCATAAGCAGGGCAAGGCCACCCCGACCCACAACCCAAGATCACACCTGATCCTTGGAAAGAGAAAGCCCCACACCTGATCCTGGGAAAGAGACTCACCTGACTCACCAAAAACTGGTTGCACAGCAGCCTCCACCTCAAGAATCCCAGTAGCCACAGGTTCCACTTCAGGTACTGCAATCACCAGGGCAAACTGACCAGACTAACCTTCCAAGGCAGCTAAATGGTCCAAAACAGCATTCCAGTCTGCATCAGAGAACCTTTTTGTCCTTCTCACCTGCCACTACCTTGGCCTCTTCTGAGCAATGCCCAAAGACTACCTGTTCAACCTCTCCAGTGCCTCAATCCAGGCCAAAACTGTTGCCATATCAGGGCCTTTGTCATTAGATGATGAAACTTCCTGTTGTACAATAATCTGCCACTGACCAGGGTGCGTTTAGGCCTTACCCTTCCATTAGGAATCCCCTCCGCCCTTCTTAAGAGGCATAATGAACAAAATAAAGCCGCCTGGCCACCAACCTACCAACCAATACAGAATTATACACACACACAATTAATATTATTGTTGTTGTTGTTAAACTATATAAACATCATAAACCCAATCAGTGCAGGCAAGCAAATCCCAGCCAATTAAACTGCCCAAATATGAAACTGCCCAAATATGAAACTTTATAAAGAGGGTTTATTCAATACTGCCCAGATATGAGGACTTATAAAGAGGGCTTATTCAAGAAGCCAAGTTTCCAAGCTGAGAGGACTTACCAGGCCCCTGATCCACCGCCAAAACCCCATGCCAATAAGGCCCTAATAATTAAACAAAGCCCAAAATGGGGGGGGGGTTAAAATACCCCAACAAAATGCCTGCCATTGCTGAAACCTATTCAAAATGGCTCCAACAAGCACTATATCTTCCCAAAATGGCCACCAAGACATGAGGTCTCCAATACAGTAGGGCCCCACTCATACGGCAGATTACGTTCCGGACCCCTGCTGTAAAGTGAAAACCGCTGTAAAGCGGAACTCATGGAATAGAATGGTGCATGATGCCTGAAAACCGCTGTAAAAGCGGAACAAGCTCCATATGAGTGGGGTTTTAGTCTGATTGCGTCAAATTGAGACCGCTGCATTAATGAATCACTGTAAAGCGAATTGCTGTAAAGAGGGACCCTACTATAAAAGAGAAGCCGGCTAGGCCCAAAAAATTGCCAGAGGGAACTAAGCCCTCAAAATGTCTACCGACAGGCAGGTCTATCAGGCCAAAGCCATGGAATATAGCACCACCCTAGCAGGCTTGCCCAGCCCCCAAACTAAGGCTGATTCTTCACCCCCAACTTCAAACCATGTGCGCCTGTAAAAACCCACTGCTGCAGCCACCAGTCTCCACCAACTGCTGCCATAGCCGTGCACAATACCACCAATGTGGCCACCACTCACTACTCGCCATCCTAGCAGGCCCGATCACTCTAAAGCAGCCACTCCTTCGCAGCCCCACCCGCTGACCTAACCTTTTATGCTGCCTCTATTGCATCTGCAGAGTGTTGTCCCAGGAGACTGTTCCAAGTGGTCCGGAGCCTGGTTGGTCCAGTTGCTCCGGCACCGATGGAGCATGATAAGGTCTCCTGTGACAAGTTTGCTAAACACTTTGCGGATAAAATCGATCGTATTAAAGGTGATATTCCGTACACTGTGGATACAGGGAGTGAGCCAGAGGTGACCAGTGTTGCTTCGGTGATGTGGGATCGGTTCCAGCTTCTTCCCTCTGATGAAGTGGACAAGGTGCTTTCAACCCTAAAGCCAACCACCTGCCTACTCGATCCTTGCCCTTCGTGGCTCATCATGAGCTGCAAAGATAGACTGGGAGAAAAAATCAAGCTGATGGTAAATACATCGCTTGAAGAGGGAGTAATGCCATCACTGCTCAAGGAGGCGATAATAAAACCAATCTTAAAAAAGCCCTCCTAGGACCCTCAAGATCTGAATAACTTTCGCCCAGTCTCAAATGTGCCATTCTTAGGCAAGGCAATTGAGCAGGTGGTGGCTAAACAGTTGCAAGCACACTTGGAAGAAGCGGATTATCTGGATCCATTTCAGTCGGGCTTCAGACCAGGGCATGGGACGGAAACAGCCTTGGTCGCTTTGGTAGATGATATGAGGAGGGCGTGGGATAGAGGTGAATGCACCTTCCTTGTCCTCCTTGATCTCTCTGCGGCTTTTGATACCGTTGACCATGCTATCCTCTTGGACCGCCTGGAGAGGTTAGGCATAGGGGGCACTGTATTGCAGTGGTTCCATTCCTTCCTCTCTGGGAGATACCAAAGAGTAGCACTGGAGGAGGAGGTTTCGGATCCTTGGCCTCTCACTTGTGGGGTGCCACAGGGTTCTATCCTCTCTCCAATGCTCTTTAACATCTATATAAAGCCGCTGGGGGCAATCATCAGAGATTTGGGCTGCAGTGTCATCAGTATGCGGATGACACACAGCTCTATCTCTCATTTAAATCTTTACCGAGGTTGGCTGTGGAAACCCTGTCCAAGTGTCTGGAGTCGGTGAGTGGCTGGATGGGAAGGAATAAGCTGAAGCTGAATCCTGACAAAACCGAAGTGCTGTTTGTGGGAGACAAGGGAAGGTTGGGGGATACAGACCTGGTGCTTAACGGGGTACGTTTGCCCCTGAAAGACCAGGTCCGTAGGCTGGGGGTCGTTCTTGACTCCCAGCTGTCCATGGAGGCTCAAGTTTCAGCGGTGAGCCGGGCAGCTCTGTATCAACTTCATCTGATACAGAGGCTACACCCCTACCTTCCCAACCATCTGCTTCCACCGGTGGTACATGCCCTGGTCACCACTCGCCTAGACTACTGTAATGCGCTCTATGTGGGGTTACCCTTGAAAACGGTTCAGAAATTACAACTGGTACAGAATGCGGTGGCTCGTCTGATTAAAGGCAGCTGCCGGCAAGATCACATCACTCCTGTGTTGAAGGAGTTGCACTGGATACCGGTTGTTTACCGAGCCCAATTCAAGGTGTTGGTCTTAACCTTTAAAACCCTATACGGTTGTGGCCCAGTTTATCTGAAGGAGCGCCTCCAGCATCAGCAGGATGCCGCTTAACAAGATCAGCCTCAGAAGACCTTCTCTTGATCCCACCGGTTAAAACAGCTAGACTGGTGAGGACTAGAGAGAGGGCCTTCTCAATAGTGGCCCCCACCCTGTGGAATTCTCTCCCAAATGATCTACGCCATGCCCCGTCTATGATGAGCTTCCGCCAGACCTTGAAGACCTGGCTTTTCAGGCAGGCTTTTGGGGCGGGTTAGGTTCTTACTGTTTTTTAAATTTTTTAATTGTTTTATGTACTGTTTTTACCTTGTACGTCGCCCAGAGTGGCTGGACAACCAGCCAGATGGGCGACTAATAAATTTAATAATAAATAAAAACAAACAAACAAATAAATAAATAAATAACAGAGCACCCCTGCCAAGTCTAAGGCTTCCTTCAGCAGAGGTGCCCTGCTCTGTCACCATGCAAAGTTAGAAAGAGGCAGAGTGAGGGTGGAGCAGGGCTTAAATAACAACACCCTGCCCCACCCCAGCATGACAGAGCATGCACGGCCACACTAGGAGAAGGAGCTTGAAGCCACGCTAGGACTTTCACTGATGTGGCTGCAAAGACCTGCTGCAGACAGTCTTCCAGGTCTGTCAGCAAGGTGGGAATTCTCTGTATACCGCTTAGACATTTTATGTGCAATTAAGCAGTATACAAATTTTGTTAAATAAATAAAGGTGGATGAAATACTGCTGCTAATTCCATAACAATATGTATATCTTCTTCGTTTGTCTTTGTTTTGTAATGAATGCATCCCATAATTTTGTTACGCATAATGAATGCTGATCAGAACAACTCTTGTCACCAAGAATACACCAAGAATTTGATAGAATATGCACCATGCTTACATGACTGACTTAGTTTTGGACTGTTGCTTGGAGAGCCACATTACTCAATTAAAGCTTCCCAATCACTCCCTTTCTTCTTTAAATATAATGGGGGGCGCTTCAAGAAGGAAGAAAATGATTGCCTATGAAATTATAGAATGTCCTCCAGTTGCTAATGAAGAAATAAAAAGGATCCAGGAGGGAACGATATCTGCATATAGGGAGACAGCATCGTGAGAAGCTGCCCGCTGTTCCTTTTTTCTTGCACCTTGACTGGGAGCTGGTTAGGACAGACTGGAAGCTGGGAGGTGAGGCAGTGACATGGCAGAAGCAGACACACATACAGAGGTGGGAGATAAAAGAGCAACTTGCTGTATGTAGGCAGCAGGTCCTAAAAGTGAAGGGGGAGTAATTAGAGAGATAGAGAGAAGAATGGAGGCAAGAGCCAAGGACAAAGAGAAAGCAGGGAGAACAGAGGAAGGAAACAGGAGGCAACTGGGAGAGACAGAGTTGGCAGGCAGAATGAAAGTTGGAAGACAGGGAGAAAGAAAAAAAGGGAAAGGTCTGGAGTCAGTAACCTCAGTGGTGAGTTAAGGGAAGAAGGGAGAGAAGGATAGTGATAGGCTGGGATTAACAGCGCAGCAAACAAATGAACAAAACAAGATGGGATCTAATGATGACAAAAGTTCATAGAGTTACAGCTCACCAGGAGGTCCCCGAAGGTAAGAGATACCCTGGTTTTCTGAAGATTCTGGGGACCCCAGGGGAGGAATGGAGAACTCTGACACTGACATTAGGATAGTTCACCAATATCCCACTTGAATTGTTGCACTTCTCTACGTGGGTACTAGCAAAGGTCATAGCTAGTAAAGCTACTTAGGCTTAGGAAGGCTTGTAAGTCCCCCCCCCCAAGGGACTCAATAATTGTCATTGTTTTTGTTCAGTACTTTCATATTTCAGGAGCGGGAGGGATTACAACCTTATCATTGTCCTTTACATCACCTTCCTTCTCTAAGGCAGACAAACTCTCACACATAAATTTATGTAAAGCATTTTTATGCTGCTGTTTAGCAAAAGGTTTCCCAAAGCAGCTTTCAAAAAATAAGTCGTATTGGTGCAGCTGGTAGTGGGGGTGGCGGATGTGTGTGTGTGCACACATACACACAAGACAACAAGAACTCATTTGCCCCTGGTTCAGAGTAACTACTACAGTGAAAGAGAGGAGGAAGCATACGTTCCAGCTTGGATGGGTAAATCCTCAATTCTGATTTCTTTCCATTTTTCCAAATTTAAGTTCGGTTCTCCGTATTTCTGCTTTAGTTTGTAATTTTCTTTAAAACAAAATCTCCATGGCAATTCTGCAGCAATTTAGTGTGAATTTATTCTAATGCACACACACATATATTATATATGTGCACATTTTGAAGGATGTGTTTCAGTTTGTGTATTGTTTCAAGAAGTGCAAATTAGGTACTTTGAATTAAAAGGCAAGCCAAATCAAATTTCTGTCCCATTCCTACTTTACAGCTCATTATCTCTCTCGTACTCCTGGTTATGGCTTGCTGGCTGTACTAAGACCTACTAGTCACAATGCTTTACTGAATAACTGAATTCTTGTATTTATTTATTTTATTTATTTAATTCCATTTCTATACCGCCCATAGAAAGCTCTCTGGGTGGTGTACATCAAATAAAAACACAGCAAATACAATTTAAAACGATCTGGTCATCAAATTACAATATAACTGTCTGTTAGCACATTAAATACAAAATACAGAAATATTAAAAATGTTAAAAATTAAAAAATTGTGAAAATGCCTGGGCAAAGAGGAAGGTTTTCACCTGGCGCCGAAAGGATAGTAGTGTAGGTGCCAGGCGAACCTCATCAGGAAGGGTGTTCCAAAGTTCGGGGGCCACCACCGAGAAGGCCCTCTTTCTTGTAATCGCCTTCCGGGCGTCTCTATGAGTAGGCACCTGGAGGAGGGCCTTCGCTGTTGAGCGCAGTGTACGGGTAGGTTCATATCGGGAGAGACGTTTCATCAGGTATTGCGGGCCCGTGCCGTGTAAGGCTTTATAGGTTAAAACCAGCACTTTGAATCGGGCCCAGAAACATATAGGCAGCCAGTGCAAGCGGGCCAGAATCGGTGTTATGTGCTCCGACCGCTTGGTCCCAGCTATTAATCTGGCCGCTGCATTCTGCATGAGCTGCAGTTTCCGAACCATCTTCAAGGGCAGACCCACGTATAGTGCATTGTAATAGTCCAGTTTCAAGGTTACCAGAGCATGAACAACTGAAGTAAGATGTTCCCTGTCCAGATATGGGCGTAGCTGGGCCACCAGCCTAAGTTGGTAAAAAGCACTCTGTGCCACCGAGGCCACCTGCGCCTCAAGTGACAAGGACAGGTCCAAAAGGACTCCCAAGCTGCGCACCTGCTCCTTCAGGGGGAGTGTAACCTCATCCAGAACAGGTCGAACATCCATCATCTGGCCAGGGGATCCATTCACTAACAGCATCTCAGTCTTGTCAGGATTGAGCTTCAATTTGTTCGCTCTCATTCAGTCCATTATCGCGGCCAAGCATCGGTTTAGGACCTTGACGGCCTCACCTGAAGAAGATGAAAAGGAGAAGTAGAGCTGCTTATCATCAGCGTACTGATGCAAATGCACTCCAAAACTCCTGATGACAGCACCCAGCGGTTTCATATAGATGTTAAAGAGCATGGGGGACAGAACTGATCCCTGCGGAACTCCATATTGGAGCACCCAGGGCGTCGAGTAGTACTCCCCAAGCACTACTTTCTGGAGACGACCCGCTAGATAGGAGCGGAACCACTGCCAGGCAGTGCCTCCAACTCCCAAATCCGCAAGCCTCTCCAGAAGGATACCATGGTCAATGGTATCAAAAGCCACTGAGAGATCAAGGAGAATCAACAGGGTTACACTCCCTCTGTCTTTCTCCCGACAAAGGTCATCATACAGGGCAACCAAGGCCGTCTCTGTGCCAAAACCGGGCCGGAAACCTGATTGAAATGGATCCAGATAATCGGTCTCATCCAAGAGATTATGTATGAGTATGCAAAAGGTCTAGTGTCTTGCAGAGCCCCATATTCCTCACACGCATGAAAGCAGTTTCACACATCTGACAACACTGTTCAGTGACTTATGAAGCACCCTCCAACCTTGCTTCCAGAAGTGTTGTGTTATGAGTCCAGTTGTGGAAGATAGCTCTGTCACCAGGAGTCACAGAACAATTTTTATTTATTTATTTGGCAGATCAATAGATGCCTACATTCTCCTCCTCCTCCTGTACTTTTGTCTGCAAATGGTTGAGTGCTGTCCAAAAGCAACTTATGGTTGTAATTTCATCGTTAATGCAAATAGAAATGAAGCCCCACTGACCTGTGCAGCATGGATAAGCGGGGCATAGTTGCGAGGAGGAAGCGATGCTGCCGTGGCCATCTTCGTTAATGGCAAAATCGTGTGTCGCAGCGTTATGTGTGTGTGACGTGCAGCAGGGAGGGGAGGGGAGGGGCCATGGGCCTATTTAAGGCCAGGCCGCCCCTCCTACCTCCTCTTTCAGCGAGCGATGAGAGGACGACGAGGGACATAGCAGAGAAAGCTGCAGGACAGTCGGCGTTGGTTGGGCCTATTAGGCCTAATTTGTTACCCCCAGAGGGGTTTTTGGGAGCCCCAACAGCTGTGGGTGGTAGCGTTGCGGCGTGGCTGCGACTGGGGCAGGCCTCGTAAAGGGGCCTGACCAGTGGGCCTCGTAGTGGGGCCTAGCAGCGGCACGTCCAATACCCCCCCACCTAGCAGTTGTGGAGGGGTTGATTGAGGCTTTTCATTGAGCAGCGTGACGTTAGTGCTGCTGCTGGTTAAAAGAAAGACACAGGAAGTTTAAAAATAAATGAGACTATACTGGATATACAAACAAAATTAAATATAGTCATGCTAATACACTGGTTAAAGACAGACTCATGCACATAATGGGAAATTAAAAATAAATCAGAATAAAAGGGACGAACAAAAGAAATTGTATCTAATCCTTCTAGTTTAAGTTCCCTCTGAGCACTCTCCCCCCAACAGGTTCAGCTTAGCCCCGCCTGATGATATACACAGGTTGGTTCTTTATTATATTATTACAGGGTGGATGCATGATGTGATGGCAGAGCCCTTTCGTGAGGCTTATGACTTCTTGCTAGGCCCAGGCATAGGTATAACTTCTTGCTAGGCCCGGGCATGTATGAGGTTTGAAGTACTTAATTATATGATTATTATACTACATACTAGTATACTGGTGGGGCCTAGTGAGCCTTTTTAGCCTTTGGGCCTTTCAGAGCTTGGAAAAGTTACTTTTTTGAACTACAACTCCCATCAGCCCAATCCAGTGGCCATGCTGGCTGGGACTGATGGGAGTTGTAGTTCAAAACAGTAACTTTTCCAAGCTCCGGCCTTTCATAGTTATATGATAATAAGGGCGGAGATAACAGTTTGCTAGAAAATGTCTAAATCGCTGTATCTTAAGTGAGTGGTCCTTTTGCATTCCAAGTGTTAATTTCAGGCTATTTGTTCACTCTGAGACAGAAGAGGCATTTACCTGAATTTAGTTAGGAATGGAAAGTTTAGCAAATGGTAATCATATTGATTGGGGAATAGGAATAAAGAGGAAAGGCGGATTTGCCTAATAGAGATCCCTCATATTACAGGATTTTAGACTCTTATTGACACAGGGCTGCCTTTTAAGGTCCAGGCAGACTCTTCCCCCCTTTACTGAGGATTGTGGCACCAACAACGAAACATCATTACCTGAAATTACATTTTAGTTAGGACTTCTGATATCATTACCTGGAATTACATATAGCGTGCAACTGTTGCATTGGCTCATCTATTTAGATATGTGTTGGAAAACCTGCTATAGTGCAGCCACATATTGGTGACAGCAACACATCCTCGGCATCTGCTGCTCTTGGATTTATGATATCATTTACTAGAAAGGGATATAGGATGTTAATTTTGCATTTTGGACATCTATTATGATAGGTGTTTGGAAGCCTACAAGGGGGAGGCCGCTGCAGTGGGCCAAATATGGGTGGCAGCGCCATATCTCCAGTATCTGTGCTTTGGGGAACTGGGTTAGCTGGACTAAAATGGTGGCTGGGAAAGTGTGCTTACTCATAAATTATTTCCTTTCTTTATGTGAAACAGGGAAATATGAGGCCAGTGGCCCTCACAGCAGGGAGGAGAAGCACCCAGCAGTAGCTGCTCAAGGAAAGCGTTCCTCCCTGTTAAGCTCGAGGTACTGGGACCTTGCTTGCAGACTGCCCAGTTCCTGGGGAGGTTTGTTTTGTTATGGGGTTTTCTTTCAGTTTCTGGATCCCATATTGTAGTCTCAGGGCTTGCCTTAGGGGCCTGCACTCTTAAATTTGTCTTGGGCATAGACGCAATGGCAATCAGTAATGGCTTCCTACCAGTTAGTTACAGAGCTTGGAAAAGTTACTTTTTTGAACTACAGCTCCCATCAGCCTAATCCAGTGGCCATGTTGCCTAGGGCTGATGGGAGTTGTAGTTCAAAAAAGTAACTTTTCCAAGCTCTGGTTAGTTAATGCACTGCCTAAGGGAAAGTATGACATCTAATCTGTTTTTTCATCTACTGTGGGGATGCAAGGGGATTTATAGCTGCTGGGTTTTTGCCTTTTCAGTCAATTCTATGAGGTAGAGCATTACATATAGGCTGCTCTATTCTCGCATGGAGCGCTTCAGCTCCTTCCTTGAAGGGGCTGTCGGGACGAGAGGGTAAAAAATTTGGATGCATGTTAACCCCTGATGTCACAGATTATGGAATGGCTATGTAACTGGTTCATCTTCATGGCTGTGTCAATGGACCATCCTGCCCGGTGTTAACCTTCCTGGGCATACCACCTAATTCACCACCAATCATACTCATGTGGTCAGTCAGTAAGGGCTTCATGCCAGTTAGGCCAAGAAAGTTTTTCTTGTCTGCCCTACAGGTATTAGAAGTCTTTTCCGGTGGTTTATGAGGTCGTAGCAGGGCTTTCACAGCCTTACTACAGGTTCAGGTTTGTGGCTGTATAATAATTTAATGCTTGTTGTGATCAAATATTGATCAAGAAATTAGAGCCAAACTGCAGGTTACATTTTATATTCTAGCCCAAATCATTTGGTCTTGTTTTCCCACACTTCTGGGGGAGAACTAACTAACTTGCTGTAGAATTACGTGACATAGCTCAGGGCTAGAGCCTCTGAACTTCAGGCTGAAGGTCCATAGCATCTCTAGGTAGGGCTGGGAGGTAGAACTGGAAGTCCGTGGATGCATCGACGTTTTTGTGCTGGCTGCAGGCTTGGACTTATAGGCAGTGAGGCTTGGGAACTCTCCCATCCATTTTAGTGGGATAACATGGTCATGGGACAGGTCTGTCACTTCCTTCTATTTCGGAACAGTAGGGTTATGGCCCTTGTCTGTTCCTTTGTTCTCTAGTGCCCAGATTTTAATGTTTTCTTTTGGGGCATGGTAAGGTAGAGTATTGACACTGTTTTATTGAGGTGCTGTCATGGACTCAGGTGGAGCGGTTCAGCTGTGCTGTGCAACTGCACATTGGGAGATTGTGGAGCAGAGTCAAAGATCGCCATAAGCCGGTCTGTCGCCCCAGCATGCTCAACAGCTATCAGAATGCAGGAAGGGGTTTTCCCAGGACTTCTGGGCTGGCAAGGGCTATGTGCCAGAGTGGCCTATTCAGTGAGTCACCTGCTGGGATTGCCTAGTGAATGGCTGGAGACTGGGCCTCTCAGTCCAAGCACTTCGAGGTAAAGGCTGATGATTTCCCCACTTATTCCAGGGACTTTAGAGTCCGCTGTATGTTAGCTGGGTGGGCTAGAGAACACCCTGCCACTCTCAATCCCCGTTGCCCTTTCTCACGGGACATTTTATTGAGTATGGTGGGCCAGTGAAAAACAGTATGCTCCTCAAGCTATGAAGCCAGACTATTCCAGGCGGCAGCCCTTATGCTGGTTTTTGGAGCTTTTAGGATAGGTGAGGTGGTGGCCGGATCCAAGGGAGATTTGTCTCGACGGGCCCTCCAGCAATCAGATGTCTCCATGGAAGGGAGTTGTATCTGTATAACATTGATGGACCGGCAATGTTGCTGGACAGGGATGGAGCAGCTGCGCACCCTATCCTGGGCTTACAGTTAGGCCTCAGTCAATGGGCTGCAGTGTGGTTGCTTGGCTGGCAAGGAATATTTTGGGACGGGCTCCTACCCACTTTGTTCCAGCTTGGTTCAGTGCGGACATCTCCGCATGTGGTGGTCATTTTCTGAGTTGGGAATGACCTCAGTATTTGAGGCAAGGCCCTCAGGTGGCGGGCATATGCAGACATGCAGTTCAGGATGCTACAATGGCCTCAGTTACCTAAGGGCATGGCCCTCAGTTTGGCAGGCATGTGCGGACATGCAGTTCAGGAGGCAACGGAAGGGCATGGCCCTCAGTTTGGCAGGCATGTGCGGACATGTAGTTCAGGAGGCAACAATGGCCTCGGTTACTAAAGGGCATGGTCCTCAGTTTGGCAGGCATGTGTGGACATGCAGTTCAGGAGGCAACGATGGCCTTGCTTACTTAAGGGCATGGCCCTCAGTTGCAACGAAAGGGCATGGCCCTCAGTTTGGCAGGCATGCATGGCATGCAGTTAATAAGGCAACGTTGGCCTTGGGTACGTCTGCTTTGGTCAGACATACTCCTGCGAAGGGTTTGGCGTAGTGTCTGGAGCCCGATAGGGATGGACCAAGCGCAAAAGAAGGTCAACCGGCAAATTCGGTTGGCTATTCTGGGGCATGGGGGGTTGTTCACCTGTCTGACGCAGGTAATGTCTTTTTGGCAGACCTGCAGAGGTGTCTGCGAGAGGTGCTTCTCGGCAGTGGGTAAAAGAGGACTAAATAGAGATTTGTCCCCTTTTTGTGGTGGGAAGGTGCGGAAAGGGAAATAGGTAAGGACAGCTCGGTGCCCCCCTTAGGCACCTTTGGAGGTGATTGGCGGTTCCAGAGGCCTGTCTGTCAGAGCTTTGCAGCTTGAGGGCAGGATATGGGCTGCTTTTGGGGCCAACTTAACTCATCCACCCGAGGGTTGTGCGGCCCTGGGGGGTGGTGACCTGAGAAGGCCCCCCTACTCACCTACTGTATGTGGCTGGTGGAAGGGGTAAGCAGATGGGGCTTGCCCTTGTCCCAAGCAGGGGCTGGTCGCCCATGAGCTGTATAGCAAGATGCTTGCTTATATATAGTTCCTCACCTAGGTTTCCCTCTGCAGGTCACTTTAAAAGGGTTTTTTGTATAGTTTAATAAAGTTCAACCCAAGCTGATGTGTCCTTGTCTTATTTCACCCTTTCACTCGCAAATGAAGCCCCACTGACCTG
Source organism: Rhineura floridana (assembly GCF_030035675.1). Classification (NCBI taxonomy): domain Eukaryota; kingdom Metazoa; phylum Chordata; class Lepidosauria; order Squamata; family Rhineuridae; genus Rhineura; species Rhineura floridana. The sequence goes on along the minus strand of NC_084488.1, from coordinate 17,517,519 downwards.
CGCAGCATGGATAAGCTGGGCATAGTTGCGAGGAGGGAGCGATGCTGCCATGGCCATGTTTGTTAAGGGCAACATCATGTGTCGCAGCATTATGTGTGTGTAACATGCGGCAGGGAGGGGAGGGGCCATGAGCCTATTTAAGGCCAGGCCGCCCCTCCTACCTCCTCTTTCAGCGAGCGATGCCCACGCTGCCCTCCCTCTCTTATAGTGTGTTCAATGGTCGCTTCGGGACTGAGTAGGAATTTTTACCCTGCCCACCCTTGTTTGGCGGGCAGGTTTTTTGCCTACTCCACACTGTGAGAGTGGGATGGAATTGGGTTAGGGGGCATTGTGATTAATAGGTGAATTTGGCTAATTTGGCTATTTTGTTATGGTTGAAGTTTAATTGCCCTAGGAGGGCAGTTTATAATTGGGGCACTGGTGTGGGAAGATGTGGAAAGGGAAATAAGGAAGGACAGCTCGGTGGCCCCCTTAGGCACCTTTGGAGGTGATTGGTGGTTCCAGAGGCCTGTCTGTCAGAGCTTTGTGGCTTGAGGGCAGGATATGGGCTGCTTTTGGGACCAACTTAACTCATCCACCCAAGGGTTGTGTGGCCCCGGGGGGTGGTGACCTGAGAAGGCCCCCTACTCACCTACTGGGTGTGGCTGGTGGAAGGGGTAAGCAGATGGGGCTTGCCCTTGTCCCAAGCAGGGGCTGGTCGCCCATGAGCTGTATGGCAAGATGCTTGCTTATAGATAGTTCCGCACCTAGGTTTCCCTCTACAGGTCACTTTAAAAGGTGTTTTTGTATAGTTTAATAAAGTGGCCCTTGTTCAACCCAAGCTGATGTGTCCTTGTCTTATTTCGCCCCTTCACTCGCAACTCTGGAGACGATGAGAGAAACATCAGTTTCAGAGAGAATAATTGGTTCACTGTAGGGAGTTTGTGGATCTTAAATAGTTCTTTCCCTTCATCTTCAGTGGCCGTATGGTCCTGTTAGTAAATTAGGGCACACTGCCCCAATTTACTGGGGAAAGCACATACTTTGCATTTTATAATTGTACTTGAACCTGGCCCTGAAAGGAAACTGTCAAATTGGGGGAAAATTAGCATCTCAATCATGGAAGAATATCAGCAAGTTAAAGAACCATGGAGCTTCAGAACTCAACAGGAGCACCCAAGTTGGCTGTATTAAGTGATCAGATCACAAATGATAAAATCGAATTGATGCACACAGAGACAAAAAAAAAACACTTTTAAGAGGCATACACGAGTAAATGAATTATTGTACTACTTACATACAAAACTCATAATGTCTACTGCAGACGAACAAATTCTAAAATGCACCTCAGATCTCTTTTGCAAGAATGTGTTGGCAAAATTTAGGCAACCAGAGCAAATTGTTTTTGTTTCTAAATGATTTACCCTGTTCAGTGAGGAAATCAGTGCAAGAGAATCCCAGTTTCAAAATTGTACTGCAGCACATTAGTCTTCTCTGAATAAAATCAGGCTCCTGAAGTCTTTTACATTCTGTTTCCTGAGTCCTAAATGAGCAGAGCAGAGGGAGCTGTTCCAACTGGTCCAGAGTAGATATAAGCAAGGCAGCTCTCAGAGAGCGAGCAAACAGAGTGAGCAAACAGGGAGAGCTAACAGGAGTTTGGCAGAGGAGGTATAGGGAGGAAGACAAAGAGGACTCTGAAGCCATGTGCTCTGACCTTGTGCTCCGAACAGCTCCATAGCAGCTTCACTGGAAAGGGCATGGACTGATAGCTGCTGGCTGAAAGGGCATGGCCTGAGTTTTCTTGTCCATTCTTCCGGTACATGGAACAGGAGTGGAAACAGAAAGAAAAATACTCCAGGTGAATGACTAGCTATGAAGGTGGTGCCGACGTGAGAGATTTGGATTCTGGGACCACAGGCTACACTTCCTGGAAGATGGACAGCTGGCAAGTGATGGGTTGTACCTCACAAGGACTGGTAAGAAGACTTTGGCCTCAGCATGGAAACATTCATCAGGAGAGCTTTAAACTGAATCCTAAGGGGGAGGGAGACATAAGCTTGGTGGTAACGCTAACAAAGGCTTATGCACAGTAAGAGGAACTGAGGGAATGACTATAATCGGGCCCTGTAATAATCTTCATAAAAATATAGGAAGGAAGCAAGGCCATAAATCACATAGTCTTGATGTCTGTATACTAATGCCCGGAGTATAGGAAACAAACAGGCCGAACTTGAACTCTTAATACAGGAGAGTAAATACGACTTCATAGGTATAAGTAAAACTTGGTGGGATGACTCCCATGGCTTGAATACAGTGACTGAAGGATACAACTTGTTCAAAAAGAACAGAAAGAATAGAAAGGGAGGCGGAGTTATACTGTATGTTAAATATATATATCCCTGCACTGAAATACAGGAGGATGAGGTTGGTAACCCCACTGAGAGTATCTGGATTAAAATTGATCAGGCAAGGAATAAAAGGAACATGGTGGTTGGAATGTACTACCGACCACCCAATCAAGGAGAAGACGAGGATGAAACTATTGCAAAGCAAATTGCCATTCTTTCGAGGAGGCATGATGTAGTAGTAATGGGGGACTTCAATTATCTTGATATCTGTTGGGAGACAAATTCTGCCAAACACAGCCCATCCAAAAAATTACTCACATGTGGGAGAGAACTTCCATGTCCAGAAAGTGGAGGAAGCAACTAGAGGATCAGCTATCCTTGACTTGATTCTAACCATCAGAGATGACTTGGTAGATGAATAGGCAGTTATGGGAACTCTGGGGGAAAATGACCACACTATACTAGAGTCTTGATTTTAAAAGAAGCAAAAGCTGAGAGTAGCCATACATGTCCTGCAAGAAAGCCGATTTTAATAAACTCAGAACATGAGTAAGTAAGGTTCTGTGGCAAGCGACCCTAATGAGAAAAGGAGTCCAAGATGGGTGGGAGTTTCTTAAAGAGGAAATTCTAAAGGCATAATGGCAAACAATTATCTCAAGGCAAAGGGGGGAAGACAGCAGAAGAAGCCAATGTGGTTTCACAGAAACCTTAGAGATAACCTGAAAAAAAGAAAGGACACATACAAGAAGTGGAAGGAAGGCCAGGCCACAAAGGAAGAGTACAGACAGGTAGCACAGAATTGCAGGGATGGCATCAGGAAGGCTAAAGCTGAGAATGAGTTGAAGTTAGCGAGAGATGCCAAAAGAGATAAAAAAAACTTTATTCAGGTACATACATTGTAAAAGACAGAGAAAAGAAACAGTGGCACAGCTACTCAATGAGGGTGGCAAAATGCTAAAAGATGACAAAGAAATGCAGAAGTGCTGAATTCCAACTTTAGCTCAGTCTTCTCCCAAAAAAGGGTCTATGACCCTCCCGGGAAACATGAAGTAGAAGGGGCAGGATTGGAACTTGAGATTGATAGACAAATGGTCAAGGAATACCTAATCACTTTGAATGAGTTCAAATCTCCAGGGCCCAATGAACTGCATCCTAGAGTACTGAAGGAACTGGCTGAAGAACTCTCAGAACTGCTGTCTATTATCTTTGCAAATCATGGAGAACTGGTGAAGTGCCAGATGACTGGAGGAGAGCTAATGTTGTCCCTATCTTCAAACAGGGCAAGGAGGAGGAACTGGGGAACTACAGACCAGTCAGCCTAACATCAATCCCTGGAAAAACTCTGGAGCAGATTATAAAGCAGTCAGTCTGTAAGCACCTTCAAAGCAATGCAGTGATTACTAGAAGCCAACATGGATTTATGAAGAACAAATCCTGCCAAACTAATCTTATCTCATTTTTTGACTGGGTAACTTCCCTTGTAGACTGTGGGAATGATGTGTACATAATATATCTCGACTTCAGCAAAGCTTTTGACAAAGTGCCCCATGATATTCTGATTAGCAAGCTAGCTAAAGGTGGGCTGGATGGAACAACTATCAGGTGAATCCACAGTTGGCTCCAGAATCATACTCAAAGAGTGCTTATCAATGGTTCCTTCTCAAACTGGGCAGAAGTAACAAGTGGGGTACCACAAGGCTCGGTCCTGGGCCCAGTGCTCTTCAATATTTTTATTAACGACTTGGATGAGGAGGTACAAAGCATGCTTATCAAATTTGCAGATGATACAAAATTCGGGGGCATAGCTAATACCATGGAAGACAGAAACAAAATTGAAAGGGACCTTGATAGGCTGGAGCATACCTGAAGAAAGCTTTTTTTGTTACTTTTAGCATCCCTTGCTAGCCTCAGCTCATTCTCAGCTTTAGCCTTCCTGACACCATCCCTACAATTCCATGATACCTGCCTGTACTCTTCCTTTGTGGCCTGGCCTTCTTCCCACTTCCTGTATGTATCCTTTTTTGTTTTCAGGTCATTCCTAAGGTTTTTGTGAAGCCACACTGGTTTCTTCTGCTCCTCCCCCCCTTTTCCCTTGTTAGAATTGCTTGCCACCATGTTTTTAGAATTTCCCTTTTCAGAAACTCCCACCCATCTTGGACTCCTTTTCACATTAGGGTGGCTTGCCATGGAATGGTACTTACAATTGTTCTTTGTTAAAATCAGCTTTCCTGAAGTCCAGGGTGCGCTTATGGCTACTCTCAGCTTTTGCTTCTGTTAAAATCAAGAATTCAAGTATGGTGTGGTCACTTTCCCCCAGAGTTCCTGTAACTGCCACTTCATCCACCAAATCACCTCTATTGGTTAGAATCAAATCCAGGATAGCTGATCCTCTGGTTGCTTCCACTTTCTGTAGGAGAAAGTTATCTCCAACAAAAGTCAGAAATTTCTTGGATGGGCCATGTTTGGCAGAATTTGACTCCCAACAGATGTCGGGATAATTGAAATCCCCCATTACTACTACATCATGCCTCCTTGAAACATTGGCAATTTGCTTTTCAAAAGTTACATTCTCTTCTTCTCCTTGATTGTGTGGTTGGTAGTAGACTCCACACATCACATTCCTTTTATTACTTGCCACCAAGTTTCAGTTACACCTGTCAAGTTGCAATTGCCCTCCTGTATTAACAGTTCAAGTTTGTCCTGCTTGTTTCCCATGCTCTTCTCATTAGTATACAGACATCAAAGACCATGTGATTTATGGCTTGGCTTCCTTACTACATTTTCTGAGGATTGTTACTGGGCCCTATTAGAGCCGATCTCTCTGGTCCCATTACTGTGCACAAGCCTTCATCAGTCGTTACCACCAGTTTACGTCTCCCTCTCCCTTAGGATTCAGTTTAAAGCCCTCCTGATGAACTTCTCCATGCTGTGGCCAAACACATTCTTCCCAGTCCTTGTGAGATGCAACCCATCACTTGCCAGCAATCCATCTTCCAGGAAGCATAGCCTGTGGTCCCAGAATCCAAATCTCTCACACCGGCACCACCTTTGTAGCCATTCAGTATTTTTCTTTCCCTTTCTACTCCTCTTCTAAGTACTGGAAAGATGGATGAAAAAACTATCTGGGCCCCAAAGTCCTTGAGTTTCCTTCCCAAAGCTTCAAAGTCTGATGTGATTTCTTCCTAGCTCCGTTTGGCAGTATCATTTGTTCCTACATGGATGAGGAGAAAGGGATACCTGTCGGTGGGCTTGATGAGTGATGGCAACCCTTTTGTCACATCTCTAATCTGTCTTTCTGGTAGTCAGCATACCTGGCGCATCCATGGATCTTCTCGGTATACTTGGGTTTAAATCCCACTCGGTAGGGAGTCTCCCACTACTAGTACTCTTCTCTTCTTGTTGTGGGGCATGGTTTCATTGTCCCTGCTTGATTGAGCTTCAGCCTCTTGCTCATTGTCACACAAGGTCTCCTGTAATTCTTCCACCACAGGCTGTCCTCCAGTCTCATCCTCGAGTGGTTGAAAGAGGTTCTATAGTTCCACTAGTGAAGGGTGTCTTCTAGCTCTTCTGCCCCTAACTGTCATCCTTTCCCATGGAGTTTCCTTCACTTCGTTGTTCCTCTCCAAAGCAGTCTCCTCTTCTGCTACCACATGCTGTTGCTCTTCCACCTCCACTTCTCTTTGCTGCTGTTGTTCCACCATTCTGTCTAATAACTCTTTATCTTCTCTTATAGTTCTCAGTGTGGCCATCTGCCGTTCCAGGCCTCTCACTTTTTCTTCCAACAGTGCCATGAGCTTGCACTTGTTGCACGAGTACGCCATGTTGTTCTCAGGCAAGAAAAGAAACATGGCACACACCTTGCAGGTCACAACCACTGGAGTATCCTTCCCATTCATTCTCTCTTCTACCTTATGTTTCTTTCTGACTAATTGTTTAGAAGTGTCCTGTGCTTTGTCCTGTCCTACTTCAGGGTAAACTGGAGTGTCCCACTGGTATGTAGTGCGCTGTACAAGCAGACTTAGTAATTTGTTTGGGGTTTTTTTTTTAGGGACCTCCCCCTTGACCTCCCATGTTGAGCTCCTTTGTCAAACTCCTGTTTACTCTCTCTGTTTGTTCACTCTCTAAAAGCTGGCTTGCTTATATGTCCTCACCTGTAGACCAGCTGAGACAGCTCCCTCTGCTCTGCTCTGTTAGGAGTCAGGAAGCAGAATGAGAGTCCCAGCACACAAAGCTGCTGCTTATTGCCCTCAGCAGTTCTCAGGCCATGCCCTTCAGCCAATAGCAATCAGGCCACACCCCTTCCAATCAAGCTGCTATGGAGCCCTTCAGAGCACACGGCTTAGAGCACACGGCTTCAGAGCCCTCTTGGCCTTTTTCTTTCCTCACTACAGCTCCTTTGTCAACTCCTGTTTGCTCTCCCTGTTTGCTCACTGTCTGAAAGCTGGCTTGCTTATGTGTCCTCACCTGTAGACCAGCTGAGACAGCTCACTCTGCTCTGTTAGGAGTCAGGAAGCACAATATGGCTGCAAGACTTCTTTCTGGGACTGGCCAATCTGAGCATATTATACAGTGCTTCACCATCTTCACTGGTTTTCAGTCCTTTTTGAAGGGCAGTGCAAGGTATAGCTTTTCACCCTTAGGGTATTTGATGGCTTGAGACCACTATACCTGAAAGACCACCTCCCTCCACACATACCTATCCACACTTTTCAGTGGTGGTGTCCTGGCTGTGGAATGTCCTCTCCAGAGAGGCTTAACTAGAGCCTACTTTGATGTCATTTCACCTCCAAAGACCTTTTCTCCCCTAAAATAAATGAATTCCAGGCCCTGTAATTAGTCAGCTTTAAGATTTTTTTTTACTCTCTGTGACAGTTTTAATGCAGTATATACATTGTTGATCTTATTGCTGTTTAATTTTAAATTTGTCATTTCCTGGCCTGTTTACAGACCAGCCTATCTATGCTGTTAAGTAAATAAATGCACCACAAAGGAAATTCCTGGTGCAAACAGGTGCTTGGCAGGGTAGTTTTCCATAGCAGGGTGAGAAAGGATTAAAAATAAATGCCCTTCCCTGAATCTTGAACCTATTTGTATTTATGAAAAAGATTTAAGACAACTAAGAGTGCCCTGTGACGCCCTTCCCTGGCTCTCCCTGTCAGGTTCCTACCTGCTCGTGGTTACTGCCTGTCTCTAGGCACCACCAGGGACTCCACCAGGCTGGACTGTCCTTTTTTATGGTTTCTCTCCCCGCTCTAGCACAGATCTCAACAGATCCCCCTGCTAGGCAGCACCACCAGTCACGTCCTATAACCAGTAGTCCCAGAGACTCTGCCTGAGTCTCTCTATCTGGTTACCTCTGTGACTGAGTGCTAAAGCTGTCCCAATCCCTTTGTATCAATGCTGATAATTCTGGTTTGCTCTGAATACTTGTGGTGTTATTCTCTTCACTGCTGCCACCATTTGTTTCCCTTCAGCCTTGGTATTTACCTTACCCTCCCTTCTGGTCTGTGAAACCCCAGCCAAGGATCAGGCCTTTGGTAAACCAAATATATTTATTAAATAACAAAGGTAACAAGATTTCTTTATAAAGGCACTTAAGCATATGGTTTCATCTATCCCTGAGGTACTGGTCTTAGTATTAATCCAAACTCCACACTCTCCTCACATCCACCAACACTCCACACAATCTCCTCTCTTAAACCCACCAAAACAACCCACTGACATCCACCCAGATTTAACTGTCATCCTTCCATTTATACTCTCCGCCCTTCTCCACCCTCAGCCAATCATCCAGCATTCTGCTGCCCATTCACTCCCCCCTCCTCTTTCACTCCACTTACCATGTATCTTCTATTCAAACAGCACTTACCATATATACACTAATACAGGAACATCACATGCCCCTAAGTAACACTCTGAAGGTTTCTTTTTCTTGGTTAGGATTGCTCTGGCAATTCCAGAGAAACTGGTGGTGGCAAGTAAAACTTATTCCTCCTTACTACATGCAATGCAGGCTTGGGTAGCCCACTGCTGGCAACACTGTCTGCATAAATTAATAACGGGATCTTGTTTAATAATCAGTCCAAATCAAGCATGTTTTGTTTCCTCCCTGGAGGACCAATTGCTTATCTCACCAAAAGGAGGACGATTCTCTCTCTCTTTCTGTCAGATGATATGATCATTATCTGGACATACACCACATCAGCAAAAGATCCTAGATCGCTAGTGGTGAAGATATTCAAGATTCATGTTTATCATATGCAGAAGATTAATGCACTAACTAGCTTCAAGCACTGCATTAGCATTAAAGTCCATTAATTCTAATTATGTTTTGCATATAGAGAATATTAAAATGTTTAAATTAATAATGGAGAAGGGCCAGCCTTTTGGCTCAGCTGTTGAATGCTAATGCAGTCTGCGGTGCAGGAGGTGATCTGTGTTGTGCAAAGAGGACTCCCAAGGCCTGTGGAGAATGAGGACACAAATCCGTCTGGAGGAGATGTGCCAGCCGCAGCGCTCTCACAGCATCTCCCTTCATTAAGCTATCAAGTACTATTTATATGTGCTTCAGAGGAGGACAGTGATACTGGCTTGGAGAATAAATGGAGCTTAACCCCCCCCCTTTTTATTTTAAAGAGAGGAGCCTGAGTCCAAGCCTGCTTTGAGACTGGCTTTGACTTTTTAGCATTGAGCCTCTGCAACTGTTCATACTAGGCATTCTCTGTAACATGTGAAATCAGTCTCTTAGTAAACACTCAAATTTGCCTCCCCCTTTCGACAAGGAGCAGATCTATGTTGTTGTTTTGTAATGCAGACCCAAAACATTATTGCATGTCTATTACCTGCAGTTGGCTTAATTGTGCATTCTGTTGATCATGATAACTCAACAGAATCTCCATATGTAGAGGCAGTGCACCTTTGAATAACAAATGCTACCAACAAATAACAGGAAAAGGTTATTGGCTCCAATACAAACCTGGACAATTTGTGACCCATCAAGCCTTCATTTGCTGAAGTGTGTTATGCTAGTATAAAGAAGAGGGCTTTTCCCCGCATTTGGAAGCACTCCAGTTTTGGAATACCCTTTCAAGTGAGGCTTAATGGCATTGATATTGCTATCCTTTCACCAAGCTAAGAATTCCATGTTGGTCTTCCATCTGCTTTTTAGTTTTTAACTCTTGTCTTCTGGTCTTTATTGTTTTATGATGCATTATGCTTTGTTTTTATTGTTTTTTTAGTGCTATTATTATTGTCCACCATTTGAAGAAATGGTGATTTAAACATTTTCAAAATAAATAAATAAACACATACCAAGCCACCAGTTATATATTGTGTTTGACAACCTCCAGGCAGGCAGTGGAAACAGGTTTATCAAGACCTCAGTGGGCTGCCCAAACTGGTGGATTACATTTGTGGGTCCAACGCTGTAGTGCTACTAGCATGGTTTTTTGGAGCCTGAAATATATACACAGAGAAAGAAAGAAAGAGAGAGAGAGAGAGAGAGAGAGAGAGAGAGAGAGAGAGAGACATATTCAAATCTGCTTAGCCATATTTCTCTAGGTAATCTTGGAAAATTAGTTCTTTCTCATTATTAGTTCCCTCTTAATATAAGGACACTATAGATTCATATATCTACATATCTGCACAATACATTTAAAGCAGTCATTTAAAGCAATAGCATGCCACTTTAAAGAGTTGCGGCTTTCCCCAAAAAATCCCAGGAAGTGTATTTGTTATGGGTGCTGAGGGCTATTAGGAGACCCCTATTGCCTTACAGAATTACAATTTCCAGAGTGGTTTAACAATCAGTCTTCCTAGGAATTGACTTCTGGAAACTGCATTACTACATTGCAACATTTAGAGAAGTGTGAATTTCAAAGAATGGCTGTGTTTCGGTTCATGTGTTGTTTCAGAAACTATGCATTATGTAAGTTAAATGTGAACTAAATTCCCTAGGGAACACCAGGAAGAATACAGCAGGGTACTATTGATCTGTAGCTCACCTACACAGGTAAAACATCACAGTTATTAGAAACTACTAGTACTTCTAACAGAACTTCATCGATAGAAATGAAATCTTGGAGGAATGTCTTCATTCATGTAGACCTTCTTGGTGTCTTGTGAGAGGTTTTGCTACATGTTACTCTATTAAGAATATTGAGTGAGGTTTTCCTTCGGGATGGCATTCATGTTCTAGAATAATCTCCAGTGGAAAATCCTTCAGCCTAGTCTGTTACTGCCTTTTCTTTGTCAAGTGAAATCTAGTAGGGCAGCATCAAATTTATTTATTTATTTAATTTAATTTATATACCGCCCTAAGCCCGAAGGCTCTCTGGGCGGTGTACATAAAAGGTAAAAGCAGGCACAATATATAAATATAATAACTCAAAAAACAAAAACACACAAACAATACGAGAACCAAACAACATCCAGAATACAACATAGTAATAATAAATCTTCCCCCAACCTTCATCAGACTTACTTCCCTACAAAGATAGGGGTGAGAACTTTGTGATTGTTGTGGGGGCATTCAGAATGAGAGTCCCTTTGAAAATGAGATGCGTCAGAGAACTGTCTTTTAAATTTTCCACATTTTCAAAAGGTTAAAACTTCTCCAAACAGCCAAAAAAAACGGCTACTACTGTGGCCACCACATGGATTCAAAATGAAACCACAAATGCTCCTAGGAGTGATGGTAAGTGATGACATATTGTCATTCTCAGAGGTACTATTAAAAAAAATAGGGCTCCCCATGCCTGCCTCCATGGGCACTTGCAGTCCCATTTTGAATGCATGTGGGAGCAGATAGACTTTCTGCTCTGAGTGGCTCCCACCTTTAAAAAAAAGGTGCTGCCCTAAGCTCCTTCTGGGAAGAAGGGTGGGATATAAATTAAATAAATAATTAAAGCAGAGATGGTTTTTAAAAGAAAACACTCAGACCACCTTACAACTGTAATCTTTTAAAAGAACCTCCAAATCAACCTTCCCCCTTCCACCTAAACGCCTGCCCCACTTCCCAATCTTCAGGATGTTTTAAAAAACAAACCAACCTGCAGTCAAATTCTCTAAATTCTTACTTATTTTGAAGAGTGTTTTTAATCTAGAAGTATTCACTCACGATAATACATTAGGTCCCCACCTTCTCTGACTTTTGATTCTCTACTTGTATGTGGCTTTAGATCTTGTAAATATAGTTTTAACTTTTATGTACTGGTTCTTGACTTGTTGTTATTGTTATGTGGATTGGCTTTTGATGGATGGTTTTATTGTTGTGTGCCATGAGTGTTATCATAGCAGAGAACATGGTTATCAAGTTTTAAAAAATAGAAACAGCCATCAGATTAGCTTATGACTGTATTGCTACATCTGACTGAATTATTTCCGTTCTACGACATTGCTCCCTCGTTTCTAGGACTTCAGTATGAAGATAACTTTTTTAAAAAGGAAATTTGTACTATGAAGTATTCATTATGATACATTAATCTCTAACCTTCCCCTCATACAAGACCTTTTTCCTCCATAAACTTTTTCTGTCATCTCTAACAGGCCTTTGCCTCTAGAAATAATTACTGCTCCTTATTCCTATTTTCTTCACCCCCACCCAAAGATGTTTGGGGAAAGAGGGCAAGAGACTAGATGCTCTTGGTTCTCTATCCTCCATGTTTGGAGGATTTACTGTTGCCTTAAGGTCCTGCCTGTCATACAAGCTGCTTCTGTGGTTGGTGTTGAAAGAAATAGCATTTCCTGCTGAGAGACATTGCTGCAAGACATACCTAACTGATTTACAGTTTGAGATTGGACTTTATTACACACTCCCTGTCATGGATACAGCCATTTGTCCTCTAAGCAAATGACTCCCATGATACTATGTATATTTTTGTCTTCCCTATCCTTTAAAAATCAGTATTCATCTTTCATTTCTCTTTATTGTAGTGTTACCTGTCTCCCACTATACTGCATGTAGCATTTTTGCTGCATTTCTGGTCAAATGGAGGAGCATCTAGTTTAAGGAAGAAATACTTTGGTACTGAGGTACAATGCTGTGGAGGTAGTTGTCTAGATCCAGAACATCAGAAGTAGAGCTGGGCAAAAATGACCTGTCAAAATCCCCCATCCTTTTTGTATGGAGAATTTTTTGGGGGGAGGGGGCATCATTTCACGTAATTTTTCCAGAAAGAAGAAATTCTCCATCTGTTCCTCAGGGAGAAGCTCACAGGATTCTTTTATTTGCTTGAGCAAGGTGAACTGTGAGCTTGTTGTTTTAAAACATCATTGTATTGCCATTGTTCTCATTTGGTTTTTTTGCAAGCCACCTCATGTTAATTTATGGCTCCTACATAGGAAACTGTGTGTAAGGGTTCTCCATTAAAACCCGACTACTTCTGTACTCTGACATATCCATATTGAAAATGGGAAGTGTAGCAGATAGGTATTTCTTGATTTCCACAATTCAGAATGAAGTTTTGATTTTGTTCTTTTCCCGCTAGCTCAGGAAAAAAAAAATTATTATTTTCATTTATGGTTTCCTATGAAGCATCTCAAAATGATTTCAGAATACAATAAGCTCATATAAAATGACTGCATATATAAAAATTACATAGACAAAAACAATTAAAACAATTGCATATATAAAAAATATTTTCAAGTCCAAAACAAATAGTGAATAAATTAAAAATCTCCACTTAGAAGGCTTCTTGAGAATTTTAGAGAAGCTGGAGACAGGTGATGGTCCATGGACCAAACTTTTAAATATAGGAGTAAGGACTAGCAACTCATTGTTCTTAGCCCAGGGCCTTTTTAAGACACTGAGAGGCCTGAGGCAGAATGTTCATTGATTATTTATTTATTTATATTCTGTCCTTCCTCTCAGAAGGAGCCCAGGACAGCATTTGAGGCTTCTCACTACTGGCTCCTCACAATCCCTTGTCTCAGTGTCATTTTTTCCCTCAGCTAGAAAAAAAATAAGTATGCATAGAATACTTTTTTAAAAGCTATATTTTATTTTATTTATTTAATGCATTTGTATACCGCCCCGTAGCTGAACCTCTCTGGCCTGTTTATATTTGACATCAGAATGTTAAGATTTTATGACTAAAGTTAAAAGAAACATTTACACACAATGATAAACTACTTTCAGAATATTCTCTTTGAGAGGAAGGGTGGGATATATATTTAATCATTAATAATAATGTTATCTCATATTTTTCTACTTTTCTTGTCAGCAAATTCAGAGATAAGATTATCAAATGATGTTTCTCTCAGAAGATCCCATTTGATGGATAGAACAGATAATCATGACAGTCTTGACTACAGCATTGTGGAACGTAACTTATTTTTAATAAAGGCTTGTAGGAGATTGCTCTTTTTCCTTCACAATTCGAAATTGGCAGAGTTAGATAAAGGCAGAGAGCTATGGTAGCATTTGGAAAAGCTTCAACCAGGTCCTTATCTAAATTATCTTCAAACTCCTGTGTGCAGCAGTCTCAGATCCATCACATCCCTCTGCAGTATCTAAGAAACGAATAAAATGTTAGTTTGGAGGACAGAGAAATTTGCAGATCATTAGGCTAAGTTCTCACTAAAGCTTCTGCATCCCTTTCAGGTTACAATGATTTTGGGAATAATGGTGCAGTCTTGCCAGGAATCCAGATAGATTCACAACTTATGTGTAAGTACAAGAGCACTTCTCCGGTTTTATTTGAAGTTTATCTAAGACATTGTAGTATGCTTTCACCCTGAATTTGTCTCTGCCTGTTCGTTTGCACTTTTCCATTTGGGAAAATTGATTTGTATCTCCAAGCTGTTAATTTTCATTTGAATATGTGGATGCCACTTAATTACTTATTTCTTTGCCTCTTCTTCAAATGGTTCAAAGTTCAAAGCATGTCATGGACAGACATGATGAGGGAAGAAAACATTTTTCTTTTCCTGACACAACATCAAAGCCTGTTTTTTGCAGAATTTTATTGACAGCATCAAATCTGTGGATTTTTTGCCAGAATACTGCCATCAAAGATATTTCAAATGTTTTCATTTTGTTTACCAAAGAGCTTGCTTCTAACCTATCCACTACTTTCTCTTTGGAATCACTGGCAATTTTATTGAGGCTTCCAAAATGCAGTCATAATAGGATGCAAAAGTTTACGTGTCATCTCCTCTACAGGACCATCTTGTTTCTGACAGGTTTTTCAAAGTGATATTTGGTGGGTGGTTTTTGTTTTTGTTTTGGACCAGTGATCAATATTGTCTTGAAGTATTTTCCATCTGTGCATAGATCTGGAAAAGAAAGTGTATAAAGCATCAAAAAATTTGAACAGCTTCACTGTGTAAAAGCTATCACCCATGCTGTTTGGCCCAACTAGGTTCAGGGAATGACCTGCACAAGGGACAAACAGCATGGTTGTTCATACATTTTAATGAGAGTTTGCAGACCCTGGTACTGACCATTTACATTCCTGGCGTTATGATGCATCTGTTCCCTGCAATTATTGATGTCAATATCATACTTCTGAAGAATGTCGATGACAAATTAACACAGGTTTTCTGCAGTATGGCTGTCAGTTGGCACAAAGCACAAAAATCACTCCTGCACTTCTTCATTCAAGCAATACTGAAAAACACATAGCTGACCTGTATGAGAAATACCTGGTTTAGTGTCAACAATAAGAGAAGAGCACTTTGCCTCTTTAATATCCTGAATGAGTTTCATATGAACGTCATTCCCTATTAGCTCAACCAGTTCATCACATATGTGTGAAGAAATGTATGAAACATGGCCCTTTATTTCCTTGATTTCTCAAATGCTGTTCAAGAAATGGATCAAACTTGGCAAAACCTTCCAACGTTCCAAAATAATTTTAGTTGTGGGGTGATCCCAAAGTCTAGTTGCCACAATAGAATGGAAGTCCTCTTTCAGCAAGAAAGATAATAGCAGCAATGATACGCTGCAGTATTTATTTCCGGTCTTTGATTTCTCCACACATCTGGCTTTGAAAATGTTCCACAACTGTGTTTGCTTCGTTCTTCTTTAAAATCCAGGCCATAATGCAGTTTTGGTGTGGAATATTGTTTTCATGGATTTTTTCTTCACATTTTTTTAAGTTTGAGAAACCTTCTACAAAGGCAGTTTTCAACCCTCTAGATGAGTGAAAAAGCTTGCAGGCTAAACAGCAAATATTTCCTGTTGATACAAAATATAACTGGCATTTCTGACAATGTTTCTTCCTATTTTCTAATACAAAAATTTGGAGGATGACAGATAGAACACTGAATTTTGAATAAACTCATGCCAAAGTTTCACAATTTCCATTAATATTCTGAAAACAGATTCTCTGCTAATGCAGAAATTTTGGATTTCTTCAGTAATTCCTGATGTCTATTTAGCCGGATCTCAAGTCATGATAAAAGTCAAGAGAAATTTCATCCTGGGAGAGACTCAAGATGTTTTGCTTTTATGGCATTTCATGTGGCTTTCAACATTTCTTTATGATGAGTGAAAACTATATATATCTAGCCTAAAACATATCCTATAAGAGTGTTTGGAGTAGCAAAAAAAGTTTAAAACTTAGATATGGTTCACACAGGGACGTTCTGCAGTGTAAACCAGTAACTTTCATGTGTCAATGGACCATCATGCATAAAATATTGTTGCACACCATCCCAATGTCCGAGTGGTGAGAGATCCCCATGGCTCCATGCAGTTGCCCACGGTTTGCTTTCCTTGGGAAGAACGTAAGCAGAGACTATGGTGTCTTTATGATATCTGGTTTATTTACACTCATTCACAGGCTGAGCATAAGATGGAGGGGTCCAAAGCATCAGCAGTCCAACAGATCTTGCTTTTCCATCAGGCTTATAGGAGGCCGTTGTGCAGGGAGCAGGCCTGTCTGCATGTCTCTAGTTCCCAGCCTTTCCTCAGATTAGCTAGAAGCACAAGCCTCTCTTTGGCCCCAGGAGGGGGGGCTCTCCTGAAGAGTTTCAATAACAATAGGATCTCCCTGGCCCATTCACCAGTTAATGGGCACTCATCTGACCAGTGGAGCAGGTTTCTCAGCTGCCCGAGATGCAGGATTCCAAATCAGAGGCTGGAAGGAGACTCATAGAAATCGCCTGTCTCAACCCCCATAACAATACTGCAAAATACTGAACTTTTATAGGAACTCACTGTTTTCCAGCAGTTGCAAGCTAGAGTAATACTAGGGGATGCAGATGTTCCCCCATATGTTCAAAGTACACATGAGGGGTCTGCTGAGATAGTGGACTAAATCTGTCTGCAGGAACATTGGTATGTTCCTTCTGATGCATATCAGTGCCTGGTGCATCAATGGTGGTAGCAGAGCTATCCACAGGACCTCCCAAAGTGATGCATATAATTATTTGTGTGCATTTGCCTTAATAATGCCACCAACATTTCAGACTACTGTTATGTACTATGCATTTTTTTCTTCATAGCATCATTAGAAATGTATATCTTAAATTCTTCTATTTTCTCTCTTTATTTCTAGCCAAATTGAACAAGATATTCCTGGCATGTCTTATTCAGAAGTACCCCAGAGAGAAATACAGTGGCAGCTGTACAGCTCATCTGCATTTTCAGGCAGGAATCTGGCACATTGTTAGAAGAACTGCTACGCATACCAGCAGAAATGCCAATGTTAGAGAAACAAATGATGGAGCATTCTCAAGGGGAAGGCGAAATGGAGAAATTGGTATGATGTAATTCAACAGGATGGTATGATTTGGAAGGTGATTGATGCCTATGCATGAAACAAAATCATGTATCAGCTCTATTATCATATTTTATGTGGGATACTCTCAGAAATCCCTAGTGAACCCAAATGTGAAACAGATATATCTTTTCCCCCCAAAATGTAGTCTTGAAATAAGATTTAAGCTTATGTTTAACCTCCTACACTAGGAGCATGGATTTTGCAGCCGCAATTGCAATCGGCAAGATTTTTTTAAAAAAAATCCCCCCCATTTTACTTATTTTTTTCATAATTAAGATGTTGTGTCATCCACAGTATTTCCATTTGTCCATGATATATTGCAATTTTTTTTGTTATTATAGATGTGGCCGAGATGGCAATAGACTTTGAGACACTTGGCTAGCTCATTTGCTGCTCTGCACTGGGGGAGGCCGACGAGGCCTACAGTGAAGCAGTTCAGAGCCCAGTGGAGGGGCAGCTGTGCCACCTTTACTTTTGAAAGCCCCAGAGCCGCCAAGCACTGCCTGCCTGTCTCCGCCAGAGATTGGAAAAGTTACTTTTTTGAACTACAACTCCCATCAGCCCCAGCCAGCATGGCCACTGGATTGGGCTGATGGGAGTTGTAGTTCAAAAAAGTAACTTTTCCAAGCTCTGGTCTCCACCACTGCATCTTCTTCACTGCCGCCCTCCCCACTGGGCCTCTCCTCACTAGCCCAGCCATGATGGCGGACCTGCACCAACTCTCAGATGACATGAGCTCCGACGCCGGGGCCTCCCCCGTGGATAGATGCACCTATGCTGAGCCAGCCTCCCCCTCTTTCCTTTCCATTCCTGAGCCCATCATTTCCATCTCTCCCGCAGGAAGACCCACCTATGCTGAGCAGGCTTCCACCTCTTTCCTCTCCTTTCCCTTCAAGCCCGTCATTTCCATCTTTGCAATGACCTACGAGAGCAGCCTGGCCAGCCAGGGCAGGGAGATTGTGGGCTGGAACATCAATCGCTTTATTCCTGTGGTCAAGTTGAAGTACTGCTTACCGTGGGCACTGTCTATGTTGGCAAAAAACTGGACTGCTGCTGCTTCCTTTCCTGTATCAGGACTGGCAGGTGCAGTACCAGCAGGACACCCAGTGGTACCATGCTTTGATAGCAACATATTGATGTAAGAACTAGTAGACATCATCTAATTATTAGGGATTTATTAGGAAAGGAAAGTGTTGCCTGACATATTTTCATTGAAAGTTGTTATTGCTTCTTTTGAATAATGTTAATCTTTTGTTATCTAATTTTTGTAAATTGTGTTGTTTTTCTTGATGTGTATTCTGTATTTGTGTTTATTCTTTGTAAGCTGCATTGAAGGGCTTTTGGCCAAAAGACAGCATAGAAATAAACAATCCTCATCCTCATCAAAGAATCGCAATATAATGCAAAAAAAATATGGCTACATATGTCTTCAGTGTTAATTGTCAAATCATCCTGTAATGTCATGTTTTTCAAACAAGGTATCTTGGAGCATTCTGAATCTCTTGCGTGGGAAACATTACGATGATGAGACTGACCCACGTTACCTGCCTTATCCCGCCCCTGCCCCTCTTTTGTTGCTGTTGTCCTGAGCTAACCAAGGACTGTCTCTCTTGCTCTCTCTATGCTATGTGTGTGTGTGTGTGTGTGTGTATGTGTGTCACTGTGTGACTGAAAAAAATCCCCCCAAAACCACATGGTGATCATTCATTCATGTCAGCAACCTAGAAATTATGCAATGTTTTCCCCCTCCGCCAAAATACCATGTGGAACACTGTGATCATTCATGTATGCGACCTAAAAATTATGCAATGTTTTTCTCCACCGCCAAAAAACTATGTGGAATGCTGTAATTTACATAAGTATCTATGAAAACAATTATGTAATTTTTGCAACCTGAAAAAAACCCTACAGATCGAATCGCCCAAGAACGCTTGTAGTCTCTTTTGTGAATTGCTTGGTTTATAGCAAAATCCAGTTAAACCAGGGACAGGGAGAGCTAAAAATAGGCAAAGAAAAGAAAACAAGTATCATGGCGCAAAAGTACATAGTGAATGAGGTGTTAAAGTAGGGGTGTGGAACCTTTATTCAGCCTGAGGACCACATTCAGTCATGGGCAACTTTCCAGAAGCTGCAGGCCAGAGATGGGTGTGGTCAGAGACATATTTGGGCATGGCCAGAGGCAAAAATGGATGGAGCAAAAGAAATAACTCTTACCTTTATATAGTACATTCCATTCCAGTCACTCAAAAGTCAGACGTTTTTACACACCTACACAGTTCACTTTTTTCCATCTGGGTAAGCAAGAGGCATTATGACAATTCAAGGACATTTTCCAGCCAGTTAAAAGCACTTGAAGACAGTGTGGAGAAAAGCCAGTGAAAGCTGTGCCCCGGAGAGGGTGTGTAACACAGGGAGAGTCCCAAGAACCAAACAGAGAACCCCTAGAGGACTGCATTTGGCCCCTGGGCTGAGGTTCTCCATCCCTACTTTAAAGAAAAGGGAATAAGAACATGGGAGCTAGAGGCTAGAATGGGTAATCGAGGGAGCTGTGAAGATACTTCACATAAGATGATACGATAGAGTGGGGGAGTTCTAGGGAACCTGATCATAAGAAAGGTTGGCTAAAGGCTGTGGGACAAAGTAGGCAGTGTCCTACAAGCAGAGGAAATAAAGGACACTGGAGTTGTGGAGCAGAAGAAAGGAGAAATCAAGGAGAAAACATGCTGAGCTAGAGAAATAATTGTCTTTTCACTGTAGGCAGGAAGGATGTGGGCCAGCAAAGGATGGAGCCCTTTGTAGTATAAGGTTGTTGTCATAATCCTGGCCTCATGCATCAGCCAGGACTCCAAGATGGAGGATGAAGAGCTGATCATATCCATGCCTCCAGTATCACCCTCAAAGGATGAAGATCAATCCCATAATATAAAACTTGAGACCAAGAAGCTGCAGCCCCCAGAATGAAACCCTCTAACCAGGACCTCCAGAGGCAATGTCTCTTGAGTCCAAGTTCCTTGAGATACGGAGCCTCACTATGTCAGATCTCTCTCATTCCTTAGTACCAATTAGCTCAGGGAGCAAATCAGGAAATACCAGAGGCAGTATTGCTGAGACTCACAAGTTGGGAGAGTGCTGTTGCACTCAGGTCCTGCTTGTGGGCTTCTTATAGGCATCTGGTTGGCCACTATGAGAGCTGGATGCTGGACTAGATGGACCATTGACCTGATCCAGCAAGCACTTCTTATGTTCACAGAGAGGCAATAGTGTATTTGGCCCCAGGCTTTTATTTCCCCCCCGTTCTTGTTCATTACTCCTTAAGTGAGGGGTTGGAGCTTGGAAAGAGTAGTCAGAATCTGTAGAGATGTAAGGGCTTGTTTGAAGCTGAGACTTCATTGGAGCAAGTTGCTTGCCTCCTATAGACCAGTCTGCAGTTCTGCAAGCCTTGTATCTGACCATTCATATTATCCAGACCTCCTCCCCTCTCCCTCTTCCCTTCCAGGCTCGTGAGCACAACATTGGACTGCTATCTCCTCAGTCTTGTTTCTCTCCAGGACTGCAGTCTGTTGACCAGATCTCCTACCTCCTTGGCTGTCCCATGCTTTTTCCAAGACAGGACAGTTGTTGGGTCTAGAATTGGGCAGGGTGCCAGTTCTGGTGACTAATGTCACTGAAATATTGTAGTCAAGCTACCTGAAGGAAGAAACACTGACCAAGAAACAGTAGTGATGGGGCTGAATATATCACATACTGATTTGAACTAACCATCCAAAACTTCAGCTTCTAAGTTTCTAGTCTATGTATCTTCTAAAACATTAGAAAATAAATCCTGATTTGATTTTCCCCTTTCCTTTTGTGCTTGTGGAATAGTTAATGGATATTTCAACTTCTTAAATATATACCCACACTGACAAATATTCAGTTTTCCAGTTCACTGAGAAGACTTTCTACTGAGCATTTTTATTTCCCCTTTATATTCTTTTTTCATATCTTGAACCTCCTCTCCTCTCTTCTGTCATCCATACAGACTGTTAAACTCAGCCAGAACAAATATCTGAATAATTGAATTATAGCCTTGCCAAGAATAATGATAGAAAAGAGAAGTCTATCTCACTGAAGCAATCCTGATTTTAAAATTGATATACACTCCTCCATTGTTCCTTTTGTGTTGGCAATAGGGAAGACAGAGCAAGAAGCACGCAAGGCCTGCTCTGAACACAACGTGGTCTAGGATCTGAAGAATCCACACGTGTGGAACTAAGTACAAAACACAGAACCAGACACAAGAACAAATTTCAGGTGCAGTGAGACACGAGGGTCAAAGAATGATGTTGGCTATTAGGTCATGTACAAGGGCACACTTTGGTCTATAATAACCCACAACCAATTAAAGGATGTCAGTGGCTCAGTAGCCATCAAATTGGCATAGCATAAATATTATTTCGGCTAGGTATGAAAAGCTGAATTTGCAGCTAATGTCACAATCAACCCATCAAGGATTTTCTTTATTTTATTTTATTTATTTCTGGATCTTTTGTGTTCTGTTTATATCTGGGGTTTAACACTGCAGGTTGTTTTCCTGAGTCCTGGGACTTATGGAAGTGATTTTCTTGTTTTAAAAATGCTTGTGTTATTAACTAATCTAATACCTTTATTGGGAAAGTTTATGCTTGACATTTTGTGTTTGACTGACATTTGCTTGCTGCCAACTGTCATAAGGCAAGGACTGCAACACACGTCGGTAGCAGCATATGCCTTTCTGGGCTCTGAATAGTGTTTTCATACAAAAAAAATTATTATTATTTCCAAACATCAAATGATCCATAACATATTATGTTGTCATTTAAAAAACAGCGTCAGAACAGAAACATTCACACTCATAACAAATTTTGTTCCTCAAGGCTCAATCTAGCATTTTCTGCCTATGTTTGGAAATATAATGAAGTAAACATTTATTCTATTAATTGGCTTGGCTATTTTTGTTCAGAATGCTAATGATTTTCTTGGCATGTATGCTTCAAGTCCTAGCTCTGCAAAGACTTAATTTGTTTCTGTGCTTTACCTTCTGCCACGTTGAAATGGCCTGTGTTGTTTTCTCTATCATTCTGCCTCCTCAATTATTTACAGCACTGACAAGCACTTCTCTGCAAGGACAAAACAAACAGGAGAGTTGTATTGGGGCAATTGTCTAGAGCAATGCAGGTTAACATCTCTGCCTGCTGGCTAGATACACAGACACATCCTACTCACACAGACTGGCCTGAGGTAGTTTAATGCGGATCCCAGATAAACTTGCAAGAGCTTAATCAAGGTAAATTATTTGCCAACCATTTCATGCACAAGGAAAAGAAAAAGATTTGTTCATGTTGTAAGATACAGACATATTCCTCTTTTGGGTTTTATGTATAACACATATTTCATTTATTTATTTGATTTAGAAAGATTCATATGCTGCTGAAAGATAGACCCAAGTAGTTTGCATAATAGTTTAAAGGCAGACTTTAAAAGGAGCAGACAATAACATTAGATTAAAATCAACAGTTTTAAAAAAACAAATATACACAATGAAATCAACAGTTTTAATTACAAACATACATAATGGGTGGTATTCAATGCTAGTTCTACTCAGAGTAGACCCATTGAAGTTAATAGACAAGACTAACTTAGGTCTATTCATTTCAATGAGTTTATTCTGAGTAGGACTTAATTGAATACAACCCAATAAAATTGTAAGTGTGGGTAGGCTTGCCCAGATTAAAGGTTTTAGCCAACATCAAAAACATTATGACAGGGGTGCCCACCTGATATCAATAGGCAGGGAATTCCAAATCATAGATGCTGGTACACTATATACACTTTACAATATATAAAATTCTGTTGTTCATATCTGCAGGCAATGGTTATGCCTGACCAAAAGTGCTACTGCTTACTGGGAAGTTATTACTCCTAGATGGCACCCACTGTTGTTGTTTGAACTTAACCACTTTGAAGAAGTCAGATTGTGAGGTAATTATGGCTCTGAGTCCATTGTGTGAAGTATGGCGCAGTCCAAAGACTTCAAAATTGGCCATCTTTGGCTTAGAACAGTGGTTTACAAATTTTTCACCTTCAAGTGACACTTTCCAGATTGACTTGCCAAGCCATGCAACGTGATCAACATCTGGTAAAGAACTTCTCTGAATTGCAGGAGATTCTGGGGCATATCCTTGGGCAAACACTACAAAGAACACTAGCCAAGCTTGTTGTGCCTCAAGATTGCCCCATGTTAATTGAGTGCCTGCCCTAAAACACCCTCCTGGTAGAGGAAGCTTAGACCACTTTCACACCATACATTTATTCCACTTCTATTCCACTTTAAACAGTCATGGCTTCCCCCACAGAATTCTGGGAAGTGTAGTTTGCGAAAGGTGCTGAGAGTTGTTAAGAAATGTCCTATTCCTCCCACAAAGCTACAATTCACAGAATTCCCTGGGACGAGAGATTGTAGGAATCTCCTAACAACTTTCAGCACCCTTCACAAACTTAGGGTTACCATATTCAGTGCAGACTAATTTGCATATTATGCAATTTATGTGCTAATTATAGAAATTAAGCATATTAATGGCTGCATTGTCCGGTTGTTTGGTTTTTGTGCCTAGTAATTACAAGCAAAAACTGGGAGAGGAATCTTTTTTAAAAAAAAAAAAACCCTATGTTTTCAGCCGTAAATACCTAGACTCTAGTTTCCAGCACTATCCTCCCCTTCCAGCTTACAAAAAAATACACAATCAATATAAAGACATAATAAAAACACAAAATAGAAACATAAAACAAGTCAATGCAACAGTATAAAAATCCAGCATACAACAAAAAGCCAGCAAAGCATCAACTAAAAGTGATATTATGACCATGAGGTTGCCTGTACCAACAATTAGGAAATGTGAAATGAACACACCACTACAACTTGTAACATAGACAGAAATCAAGATTTCAATATTATCAGTTCAGTCAGTCTTCTTATCTAAAAACAGTAGTGTCTGAGCATGTGAGAATGGACTTTAGTGCACTGACTGTCACAAACCAAATCAGGGACAGGGAAAACACAGCCTATGATACTTGGATACTTGAGTGCTGGCACCTCTTTTTTTTTATGCAGTGAATTCTAGAGACCTGGCAAGTTGTGCTGACATTACACTGGGCAGCTGTTCCATTTCTGTTGGTCTTAAGTGGGGAAAACCATTCAGTTAGGCCTTAAGGGAGGAAAGGTTCCATATGTTTCTTGGTGTGTGTGTGAAGATAGAGAGAGAGAGAGAGAGAGAGAGAGAGAGAGAGAGAGAGAGAGAGAGAGAGAGAGAGAGAGAGAGAGAGAGAGAGAGAGACAGGCAGACAGACAGACAGACAGACAGGCAGGCAGGCAGACAGACAGACAGACAGACAGAGAGAGAGAGAGAGAGAGAGAGAGAGATCCAACCCTGGGGACGAAATGAAGTAGGGTGTTCTTTGGTGGGGAGATACCTACCAGTCTTTTATAAGAAGGATATGTATTAAAATGCTTTTTAGCCTTTTCTGTATTGCTGGGCAACAGGGTGAGCAGGGCAGCATTCCAACGCAGTTTTACTTGAGCATAAGCACTGTTCTGAGCCCGTGGTTCTGAAACCCACTTTGCCAGACAGTCAACTCAATCTCTCTCTTATAATCAGAAATATTTTATTAAACCAGAAAACACAAAGGTATACAGAAACTTCAAAGAAGGCATACAGTCTCTCGGGATGGTGAACTGAGGATGGTGATGATGATGAAGAAGGTTGATAGCAGGTAGGATATTGTAGGATTGTTGAAAAGGTAGATTCAGTGGAGGAGAGGTACCTTCTGAGAGAGACAGCCTCTGGAAGAGGTAATTCTGGCAGAGAAGTATCTTCTGAGAGAGAGATAGGTAAAAATGAGTGTTGTCCTCTGGGGCTACTAGGCCTGCTGCTAGCTTCACTGATGACTGAAACAAACTGAGGCAGGTTTTGGAGGGAAAACTAACTAGCCAATTAAAGTGAGGGGTGATGTCACCTGACAGGAAGTTACTGTGGGGCTAAGGGAGCATAGAGACAGACCTTAGTGTTCCATAACTCGAACCTACTAAATGCCTTATTTAGCACAACAGAAGGAGCCTCTCTATATACAATTCTAAAACCTGAGGAGGCAACACAACCACCATTTAACAGGATGGGGGCTAATACCAGGACAGTGTAAAAGCCAGAACCGAACACAACAGGTTGGAATAGGCCATTAATAAAATAAATTGATGCAAAAAACACTGGGATGTGTTAGAGACACTTGAGAACAACATTTAATTACCAAAACAATTCCTATATTATATTTTCTTAACCCTTTAACAACCAAAATGCCATACAGAATGGAATGGCCCAGAACAGCAACTTCTGAACAAGCCAGGCCTACCAAATTTGCCACTACAAGACTAGATGGGATTGATGCAACTAGCAACAAAACGTCCATGCAAACCACATTTGAATACCCATTCTAGCCTATAATATGTTTTAATGTAAATCAGCCCAGAATGGAAACTTCCCAGTAGGCCAGACATACCAGATTCACCAGTTGCACATGACTAGACGGGATTCATTCAATAAGCCACAAAATTTCCATGCAAACCACATTGGGCTGGAAAGTTGGTGTTCCGGGCCATTTCTCCTAAAGTATCTATTATAGCCTGGAATGGGTATCTGAATGTGGTTTAAATGGAAGTTTTGTGGCTTATTGCATGTATCCCATCTAGTCATATGCTACTGGTGAATTTGGTAGGTCTGCCTCACTGAGAAGTTTCTGTTCCAGGCTGTTTTCTATAAAACAGGGCTCCTACTCGGAGGAAGGGTAGCATTTATTATTAATATTATTATTAATAATATTATTAATAATATTATTAATAGCCTGGAGTGGACATCAGTATGCATGGAGGTTCTGTGGCTTACTGCATCTAGTCACATGTGACTAGTGAATTTGGTAGATCTGGCTCGTTGGGAAGTTGCTGTTCTGGGCTGTTTTTGGTAAAAACGTATTATAGCCCGGAACAGGTATCAGAATGTGGTTTGTATGGAAGTTTTGTCTCCGGGTATGTCACCCCAATCTCTGGACTCTCAGCTTTCATTTTTTAAAAAAAATTAAGTTTCTAGTTAGTCTGGTTCAAGAGATATGCACCAAAACATCAGCCTCCCCCCTAAACTTCTGTTAAATGAGCTAGTAGCTGAATGCTTTAACCCCACCCTTTCAGGTTTGTAGCCAATAAGTGAAGTCTGGGTTGTGATTGACAAGGGATTTGTTGACCTCCAGGCGATAGCTAGAGCCCATTGCAAGTCCTCAAAACTGTTGTTTTTCCCTGCTTGTCTGAAAATTTCATAAACCTAGTAAGTATATAGCTTTCAGCAGTAGCAAAAGTTTCTTTCTCTGTGTGTGCAGGAGATCTAAAAGCCATTACAATGTGTCCAAATTATGAGGAGTCAAACAAGTTTAAATTTTCCTGGGCTGTTGAAGAGGGAAGTTTTTTTGACAACCTTCCCAATATGAAGCTTTAATCTTATATTTACTTTTCTGGTAGTAAAGCTGCAATGCTAATCCCACATACTGGAAGTAAAGCCCATTGAATTCAACAGGATTTACTTTTGAGTAGACATGGTTAGGATTGTACTGTAAATCACTGGAACGTTTGAGTGAACATAGCAAAGGATTGTGTTTGTGTTATAAATATTGCTCTCCCCCTTCAATCCTATTTTTAAAGCAATTAGGCAGGGCTTAGTTTGGTGTCACTGCTTTTATTTCGTGGGGAAATAATCCTGATTTTATTTTATTTTTTAAAAAAATGTTCTGCAATGAACAGCTGGTTTGACAATAAACTATTATATTGGGTGTATGTATTTTTACATCTCCAGTGTGTGTGTCTATGGACTGTAAGGTAGGGTTGCCAACTGGAAACCAAGGCAGCTCACAACAATAAATGAATCCCTTTAAAATCCAATAACCATAAATACAAGTATAAAACAGTTGTGAAATAGCTTAAAGTTGCATGATTCTGAATTTTTGGGTTGGGTGAGTGATGTTCCTTATCATTTGAGGTTGCATTTCTGTTCCTACTTCCCTGTTTGAGTAAGCCCCATTGAGTATTGACTTGCTTCTGAGTAAACGTGCATAGGATTTCACTTTAAATATCTTTATAGGTTGTGTAAATAATAAATATTTTTGACAGTCATGTTTATAAAAATATTTCTTTATACTATGTCCTATAAGTATCTGATTTCACACTATGGCTTTACATTATTATTTTCTGTACATTTTAAATGTTCTCTTCTGCTTTAGGATAGTCATGGTTCTTCTATGTCATTTTCATCCTGAGGGGCAGATTAGACTGAGAGATGGTGAGTAGCCAGTGGTCACCCATTAAACTTTATAGCTCATTTCTGTTTTAAAAATTAATTAAAATAATTTACATGCAGGGAAAGTTTATGAAGTAGATCTGCACAATACATTTAAAGCACATCCAACTTGCATTTAAAGTGCATGACTTCTCCCAAAGAATTCTGGGAAGTGTAGTTTCTCCTTCACAGTTATAGTTCCCCTCACCCTTAACAAACTACAAGTCCCAACGTTCTGTGGTGGGATTCAAGTGCTTCAAATGTGTGTTGAATGTTGTTTAAATGGATAGTGTGACTGAGCCCTAGGTATGCTGTGCATTCCTTACTGAACTGAAAAGAACAATTTTAATATATATATTTTTAAGCAGCGGATGGGTTGCAGCTCATATGCTTTCCATGCAAAGGTCCAAAATTCAATCTCTGGAAAAGAGATTTTATTTACAACATTTATATACCTCTTTATTGTGAAACACCTCAAAGCAGTTTACAGAAGAAATTAAAACAATAACATTATTGGCAAAAAAAAAAAAATTAAAAACAGGTATTTAAAAACTTTCAAAATAATAAAACCAAGTATGAGTTAAGAGCAGATAAAAAACATAATAGCTTCTACATTCCTGGGTAGGCTTGCCTAAACAAAAATGTTTTTAGCAGGTGTCAAAAAGAGTACAATGGAGAGTCTGCCTAATGCCAATAGGCAGAAAGTTCCAAAGCGTAGGTGCTACTGCACTAAGGGACTAATTTCTTAGAAGAGCAGAACAAGTACTATGTGGCACCCGTAACATGGAAAGCACATATTGAACTTGGCCTGGTAGCAAATCAGCAACCAGTGCAGATTTCAGAGTAGAGGTATGATGTGCTGATAGGCCTCACTTAAGTCAACAATCATGCCACAGCATTCTACACTAACTGCAGCTCCCAGGTAAAGTTGTGCTACATGGGGATTTCTGTGACCTTGGCTGACTGGCCACCAGGAGTTTGTGGGGGGGTTTTTTGGTTTTGGTTAGGTTTCCTGACTGGTTGTGGGATGCTGAGTTTTCTGCCTTACTCAAAGGAATCTTGTTGTGGTTGGCATGGTATTGCATTTAGGAAATTATAACTGTCTTTTATTTTTCTATTTGCATTTCATTTACATTTAACCTTGCGACCTTACATCCGTAGAAGCACCAACAATGGTTTCATGTGCTCAGTTCAACCACCTTAAACCCACTGATGATGCACCTTCTTGGTTGCATGATGGTTTGTTTCTTGCCCAACAGTAGTACAAGAGAATCTATATCTCTGTCAATTATTATTCACTGGAACTGGATTGGCTGTCAAAGTGAGTTTATAGTAGCCCACAGGGTATGCAGAAAAGGGTAGAGAATCTTCTTACTCTTACGCATTTCTCAAACCTTTTTCTGAAGTTAAGGGACAAGTCTGTAAAGAAGTTTGGAGCAGCCGCATTCAAAGGCAGGGATAGGGCATTCCAGGCAGGGAGTTGCCAACTCTGCTAGGATATGGATATCTTTGCAGAGGATCCCTAGTCAAGCTTTACCAACAGCACAATCCTAACCACACGTACTCAGAAATAAGTCCTATGGAGGGTGGTCACTAAATAAACTGTGTTTATAATTGCACCCTTCAGGGGCGTCCATCTTTACTGTTGAGTGCTCCCACCTAACATCTTCACAACATTAGGCTCCTTTCTTCCTACAGTGGCTTTCAGGTGACTGGCCTGGCCTGAGGGCACTTAAGCCCTTCTTGCCTCAAACAAGTAGGCTAAATTAAATGTTCCCTACCCAGGCTCCCTAAGCAGGTGAGAAGAAATGATTCCATCACTTCAACTGGACCTGGGAACACCAACTTTTAGCTAAGAATTCTATCTGGTTTCCAATCAGCTAAATGTTTTTGTTTGAATTGTATGCTCTAAGCAACTGAGGTTGATGCTTAATGTATCATGCTTAATGACATCACTAGGGCCCACCACTGTGACATCATTAGGGCCCACACAATGTCATCACTAAGGCCTGCTCCCATGACATCGCTAAGGCCCGCTCCCATGACCAGAACTTGAAAATGTTACTTTTTTGAACTACAACTCCCATCAGCCCAATCCAGTAGCCATGCTGGCTGGGGCTGATGGGAGTTGTAGTTTAAAAAAGTAACTTTTCCAAGCTGTGCCCATGACATCATAGGCCTGGCCCTGAAATCTCAGGGTTTGGGATGTTTCTGACCTGACAACCCTAAGGTGGATTATATACTTAGAAGGGACAGTCAGTCTTGCACTCAGGGGTAAATATTGATACAGGGTTTTTGGGACTATTCCACTGCAGATAAGGTATTGTGTCTGAATGCCCCCAAAAGAAAGGAAGAAAGGAAGAAAGGAAGAAAGGAAGAAAGAAAGGCCTTGCACACTGAAAACTAGCACATCAGGGAGAAAGCTAAACCAGAGCCTTATCTCTGTTGGGGTATGTTTTCCAGAGACCGTGGGTGCTTTCACACTGCAGTTTATTCCGTTATTCTGACAGTTTTTTACCTGTTAATTTCTGCATTATATTTAACCTTTCATACGACACACAAGCTAGCTCCGGGATTCTGGTGGAATGTAGCGGAAGTTTAGCGCTAATTTCAGTGACAAAGTATACCACAAATAATCTGTTAGCAAGGCTGGGAATACGGAACATCGCGGGAGTTTTCCGCTAGTTACAGCCAGTCACGTGACAGGCATCCCAGCATGCAGTGTGGAACAGAGGGGGAAAATGAGCAGGAGCTGCGTTAAAGCAGAGGGGGGAATTAGCAGGAGCCACAAACAAAACAAAGGGAGAAAATGAGCAGAAGCTGCCCCTGCGTTGCAGCCGTGAGCTGCATTAACAGCCACCAAAGGACTGGGGCCAAAGAAGGGTGAAGGGAGGTGCGTTATCAGGCGCTTCCCCACCCCACAGTTGACCGGAGCCGCAGCCGGGAGCTCTGGTATAGTCCAGCCGAGACAGGGAGAGCAAAGGTAAAAGGAGCCGCCTCCGCAAACTCCCAACAGCCACGTGGCCACCCGCAGCCCCCAAAATAAAAATTAAGAATAAGGAGACCCACCTCTGTGAGCTCCTGGCGGCCGTAATATCAGGCGCTGCCCCCCCAACCCCCAGGGCAACCTTCACGAGCCTCAAAAACCAAGTTGGGGGGAATACACCAAACCCCCTAAAATGAAGGGGGGGGAGAAAAACTCTGCTCTGTTCATTGTAACTCTCTCTGCGTGTGAAACACCGTTGCACGAAATGCTGGTATAACAGGTACTGCAGTGTGAAAGGGGATTTAGAAATCGGGACAGAAGCACTTCTTTTTTAATCAGTTAAACTAATGCAATCAGCCCCATGTGTGAAAGCAGCCATAGTCTTTTGGGAACACCAATATTAGCATGAGATGCATATAGGGAGAATGCACTTTAGCATCAACTCTATGAATTCTGAAGAAGACAAAGGAGATTAAATACATCTGTATGTTCAGGTCTTCTGACAAAAGTTAATAAAACTGTCTCAGAGGAAAATGTATGTGCTATTTATGCTTGGGTCAAGTGGCAAATTATGTTGGAAGCAGCCACAAATACTCAATCAGCCTGATCATCCATTCAGTTAAAATAATGCTCTCCACCAAACATTGCAAGATAAGCCAATCCAACAGAAGGTTTTCATAACATTTATTTATTTTCCGCCATACAATCCATAACTTTCATGCAGTGGAAAACTGTTACAAGTTAAGCAATTTCTTTTGCCCTGAAGGAATAGGAATTGTGAGCTCCCATGGTGACCAATCAGTTTTGCTTAGCTTCTTCAGCAGTTCGACCACCACTTTGAAGGCGCTGTCCATAGAACTCCTTGGTTGATTTGTTTTGCCATTCGGACTATTGCCCAGTCATGCTGCCTGCCATGAGACTGCAGGTATAGACAAAATGACTGTGGCCATTAATCTCATTCCTTGTATTACCTACAAAGCATTCCAAATTGGGCACCATAGAGCATTCTATTCTTTCCTGGCATCCAGAAATGCCTATAAACCATGTTACCACTTTCTATTCACAAAAAATAAAAATATGTTTGGATACTCTCTTTTTTGGCATTTAACTCTTCACAGGTGTCTGCTGGTACAGGATGGCATGCTGGACGGTTGGGTGAGATGTGAGAGAAGATGGACTTTCTTCTTCTGTTTCTACTCAACAGATGTCCTAGGCAGCATTCTGTAGGGCTACTATCTAAGCCTTTTGCTACCTGGCACCTCTGGCTAATGGCAAGAGTCCTACTGACTTTCGAGTGGGCACCCAGCCATTCTTCCAGATGGATTTTACTGCAGGCAGCCTCAGCAACATTCCTGTGGATGTAATATTTTCTTTAATGGCTGTAATCCCAAGATGGATAATATGTAGGGCTTCCTTCCTTCCTTCCTTCCTTCCTTCCTTCAACCCTGAAATGGTTGCTAAAGAATCAATGTACATCCATCTACAAATGGCTTGCTAATCCATTTTTGGGTTGGATTTGTTATGCAGCCACAAAACAACAAAACAAAACCATGTTTACACACACATTACCCCCACATTCTGCCCTTCAGTATAAGAAATAAAAGTGCACATGGATTTTTTTCCGTTCAGTTCCAGAACATTTCTGGGTTTAATTAGTTATTTCTAGGGATGTCACTGAAATGTGATTTGAGCCACATTTCTGTGGCAGACGTCCCTCCCCTATTGGGATCAAAATTCAACTTAGAAGCTCTCTGTGGTCCATGGGTTCCAGGACAGCTTTGTGCTTTGCTATTTCTCCCTGTACATATGGAAATGTTTATCATGTGGATCAATGATATCATGGGCCCACATCACCACATGATGTGCCAGAGCCTGTGTACACATGTGTTGATGCTTAGTGGGCACAAGGGCATCCCCTGGCCGTTCTAGGACATGACGACTATGTGATGAGACATTCCTGCATGGGCAGCAAGTAGATTTGCTACCAAGTGTAACAAAAAAATTAATTTAAACACAAACTAGAAGATTCTATGTTGAGAAAAAGCCAGAAAAAAATTCAATGACATTTTATTTGGGGCATATGCACTTATTTCCACATATCCTTAGGCCACATTTCACCTAAAGTGACATTTCAAGATGAATTTGGAGGTTCCCGTTTGGGTGAAAACCTTGGAGCCTGCAAGGTAGGCAAACAGTGTTTCTGTAAGACTAATGGTTTTTTTCAGAGTGGAGTTCTGCTGCACATCTCTACCACTGAGGTCTAGTTTGACGTTTATGTGTGAATTCTTTAGACACTGTATAAAAATCCTTTCAAGTTGTTAACATTTGTTTTCTTTTTGATTTGTACCATTGGCACTTATAAGCTTTTGAAACTTTGTTTCTCTGTGCTGGCAATAGTCTGAGAGGCAGTGGCACCTGCGTTTTCAAAAAAAAAAACCAGCACAATCGGATGACCTTTATAAAGAAAGACCAAGAACCTGTTAAGGTCTCAAGGTCATTACTTGCTCAGGTGCATCCATCTTTATCTTTACAGCTTCAGCCTAGTTCCAACCAAATGTGTCAAGGGTAAGAGAATGTTCAGGTACAATAACAAGCACAGCTCTGTGGGTGTTTCATAGTAACATGCCATTCGCATTGTCCCTGAGGACAAATAAGATGCTGCTATTGAAGGCTTTATTGAGTCTGTTGGTGATCACTGAGCATCAGCTACTGACTTCCCCCCTCCCCTTCTGTGTTTAAAATATCCTTTGGATAGAAAATTGTGAAGATGCAGGACTAATTCCTCTGAGTCATGAAATTCACTGAAGTGAAAAGAAGAAACCTCATTTTCATTTCAGCACTCAAAAGAACAAGTTCCTTTGTACAGAAGGATGTATGGCACTCTGATCTTCTGCTGGGAAAGTGATTTTAAAGAGGCATGCTGCCAGGAAGAAAAAATGACTCGGGGTGCAAGGAGTCTTTGGACTGACAATTTATCACTAAGATAGTGCATTATAAATCATCCCTCAAAGTAAGATGCATATGCAAAAACTAATTAGTGCCCAACTTATCTTAATAAGTGCCATTGCCCTTTATAGAGAATAAAGCTGAGTGACTGAGAGAATGAGAAGCCATACACAGCTTTGGGACTGCCTGTTTCCTTCGGTACAAAATATTACACATTTCAGGTGAACGAGTAGTGTATGGGATACATTCCCTCTTAAAATGAGATAACTGGCTTCATTTTGTTGCCTTAGAACCCACAGAAAGAATGGCAAGCTCCAACAATCTTGGCAGAGTATTCAGCTGCTGGATGGCTCTCTACATATGGAAGAATGAGAGGCTTGGGTTGAAATTCATGGGTTTCAAATGACAGGAAAAGGTATATTGCTCCATCTGGTTGGAGCTGGGGTTGCTGCCATTAGCAATTGTTTTCCACTCCCAAAATGAAAACTACATTTTTGTTGCTGCACATAAATGTCGGGGGGGGGGAGATGGTGTGCTAGATGATGCATAACTGGCAATGTGCAAGAATGATTGAAAGCTGCATTACACTTATCAGATAGCCATCTACATTTTTCAAAATGAATCATTAGATACAAAGTACTGCTGATATGCAACAATTATTCATTTCTGGGAAATATATACAATTAAGGATGTGGTCCTATGCACATTTGCCTGAGAGCAATTCCCATTTAAATTCAGTGAGGATGTTTATTTTATTGTATTATTTTATTTGTAAAAATATTTATATACCACCCCCTCATAAAACATCAGATCAGTGTTTAGCAACAGAGAAATCATTAAAAACCATTAAAAGCCATACAATTTCTTCCAAGAAGGCAGGTGTAGGATTGGGCTACAAATATAGCCCCATTCAGATGTTTTTATCAGAAATTCTCCTGATGTGTGTGAGTGTGCCATGCAAGCATTACGTTCCTACACATTGATTATATCTATTTAAAATATTTCTTAACCCCTTTTATCAAAAGATTCCAGGATATTATACGAAAAGTGTGCACGCTGATTAACCTGGTCCCCAGCATTTGCAAGTACAGCACAAATATCCACAGGGATGAACATTTCACAGGAACAGGCATCAACACAATCTGGACTCAGGTTGTACCTTGTGCAGACAGCTGGTAAAAGCCTTTGTGTGAACAGTGTATGCATGAAGGTTCCGTCCCTGTAAACATTCTCACTTATGTGTGGACATCAGAGGATGTGGCTAGCCAGTGTGCACAACAGCAGCACCATAGATATTCAGAGCAGCCCCACTCACACATTGGGAACGCATCAGTATAACACTTTATTTATTTATTTATTTATTTATTTATTTATTTATTTATATCCCGCCCTTCCTCTCAGAAGGAGCCCAGGACTTCTTTTGCACATATGATGTACCACTGGGATCTGCAATAGTCCTGCTTAGAGAGATGTCTGTGTTTTTTAGTGGGGCATACATTGCACAATTTAGATTTGTACAAGTTGGCTCATATCTGCATTGCCCTGCTTGGAGAAAGATCTGTCTTATTGAATGAGACACATTATGCACAGTTATGCACATTGCCTAGTGTGGATAGTTGTATGTGTGCAAAGTGCAACAGTGATTCAGATCTACCTTCCAAGAACTGCAAATCCACAGGTGCAATACTAGCAAAGACATTTGTGGCATAAAGGTCCTTTACGCACCTTCTTTGTTGGAGTTAATAAAAACAAAGGAATAGACAAAAATCCCTGCTTATTCGTATGCACAGTTTTATCTCTGCTATTTCATTCCAAAGTCTCCAAACATCAGTCTCTGAAAACATAGCCTAGTGTCATTATGTTGTAATGCATTTGAGCCAAAAGCTTTATGGTTTCAGCTCCCACATGGCAGTGCTCATGTTTAGCATTGTTTAAATCTATTCCAAGCTTTTCTCAACAAACCTAATTTCTTTTTTCCCCTGCTCTGTGTTCAGTGACATAAACATGGCATATTTTATACACTTTGTATCCTCTTTTATGGTTCTCTCTGCTTAGTAAAGATGTTGCTTTGGAATTAGTGAATGCAAAGGAAATTAGCTATTTGTGTTGCACTGAACGCTTTACTTTCACTGGGAGCAAAGATAGTTCTGCCGCAGTAATAAAAACAAACTTGCTGTCCTCTTTGCTGCCAGACTCTCCTTCCTCGGGACTAGAACATTTTCCCCAGGAATTTTAATAAACTGATTCTTTGCTTTCAGTCACATGAATTTATTTGCAGAAAAGGCAGGACTTGGTTCAGTGCAGA
Organism: Rhineura floridana; assembly: GCF_030035675.1. Lineage (NCBI taxonomy): Eukaryota > Metazoa > Chordata > Lepidosauria > Squamata > Rhineuridae > Rhineura > Rhineura floridana. The sequence goes on along the minus strand of NC_084488.1, from coordinate 17,481,841 downwards.
TGCACTTTTCAACAATATATTTTATGACAAAGCTAGGGCTTCAGGAAGGCTTAGATTGGGGATCACCATCCCGGCACCCACAAATGCCTCCAATGGCACCCTGACAGGTGGCCCAGGATCTGAGCTTTCATTTTTTTGAGAAAAAAAGGTATGTTTCTAGCCCTCCTAGAAAGAAAAGTATGGAGCCAGATGTGCAGGTGATACCCCCTAAGTGATTCATGTGAAATGAACCAGCCAGGCTATTTCTGCCTGTCAGTGTTATTAGCCAATGAGTGAAGTCAGTTCTGTGATTGATAAGTGAGTTGTTTGGACACCAGGCAATAGGGATCCCTGGAGTCTAAAAGAGCTGATGTTTCACCCTCCCTTTTAGTACACTTTTCCTGCTACTGTCTTTTTTTCCTAGTCCTTGGAATCTTCATAGTATGCCCTTTTTCCTTAGCAACCAGGATGCATCTTTGCTGTGGTGGGTTAACCTGGGATCAGGTAGTCCCTAGAAGTTATTTTCTGCACCCACAGTAAATGTGGGTGAACGTTGAAGAATTCCCCTCCCCCCACAAGGCGAAAGTGAAAATTGAGTTTGCTGATGATGGTAAATTGTTCAGGGTCGTTAAAACAAAAAGAAGTTGTGAAGAGCCCCAAAAGGGCCTCACCAAACTGAGTGAATGGGTGATAAAATGCCAAATGCAATTCAACGTAAACAAATGTAAAGTGATGCATGTCGGGACAAAAAAAATTTAATCTCACGTATTTGCTCGTGAGTTCTGAACTGTCAGTGCCTGACCAGGAACGAGACCTTGGGGTCATTGCGGATAACTCGATGGAGAAGTCAACCCAGTATGCAGCAGCTTTGAAAAGGAAAAAACCCATGTTAGGGATCATTAGGAAAGGAATTGAAAATAAAACTATTGATATAATAATTCCATTATACAGATCTAAGGCACAACAACATTTGGAATGCTATGTACAGTTCTGGTTGCTTTACTTCAAAAAATGATTATTGTAGAATTGGAAAAGGTTCAGAAAAGGACAATCAAAATGTTCAAGAGGATGGAGCAGCTCCCCTATGAGGAAAGGCTGCAGCATTTGGGTCTTTTCATTTAGAGAAAAGGCATGTAAGAGATGACATGATAGAAGTGTATAAAATTATGCATGGCATGGAGAAAGTGGATAGAGAAACATTTTTCTCCCTTTCTCATAGTGATCCCTGGCTTAGACAAGTACCTTTCATCAAATTAACTGCCAGCATTGCCACATCTTTTCTGAAGCCTACAAGGTTCATGACATTGCTATTCAAACTGGAGGAAGCAGAAACAAGGCCTTACTACAATTCCATGACTGTAATTTTTTTCCTTCTTACTTTCCTATTGCATTTACATCCCACCTTTCCTCCAAGGAGCTCAAAGTGCCTTACTCCCTCTGCATTTTATCCTCATAACAACCCTGTGAGGCAGGTTAGGCTGAGAGACAGTGACTAGCTCATGGTTATTCAGTGGAGTTCATGGCTGTATGCAGATTTTAATCCTGGTCTCCCATACTACACCATGCTGGCATTTTTAAAGCAATATGATACAATGACCAACTTCTTTAGCACATCTCAAAGTCAGAGAAAATTACCTATCAAGCAAGACCTCATGAGATAAACTTATGGAGCATTTCACACGTTTCTTAAGTGAATGGGCATAATACAGCTACTAACAGTATTACTCATTCAGTAGCAAGAATGTTAAGAAATGTCTTCCTGGATCAGGCCGAGATTCATCTAGGCATGCTTCAAGAATTCAGTCTCTGCAAATTCCTGTACAAAATGTCCTGATCTGCACCTCTTGGACATGTCTGTGAATGTTCTAATGCAGTTCTCTGCCATCCAAATGTATCAAAATGTGTATTTTGAGAGAAAAGGTACTAAAATATGTATGGATTTATACATAGTAAATATGTATTTAGTATATGAGAATATTTTTTTATACAAAATGCAGATTGATGCAGACATTGAATAGAACAGAATGACAGGGAACATTTCTGAAAGTGACATGGTCTAGAAACAGACATTTGTACAATCCTATGTCCATGTAGTGTTAGCTTCTGTTTAAAATAATAGCCAAGCAGATGGTTCTAGCTCTGTCCCTAAAAGGTGATGGTATATTCCCAGCATCCTGAGGTATACTGTCTGTGTACAAAGTCTTTGATAAATCTACCTTAATTTATCTACAAATTTATCTATGGGGTCATCTACACGGTGATTTAGTGTGTGTCTGGTGCTACTTACTTTCCCTTGTAATTTGCATGGTTTACATGACGTTGCAAGCAAGGAGAAGCTATAACACAGTTTTCTCTTTAAATCCATATTAACCCAATCCAATTATAATGTGAAAAGGAAAGGAAAAACTGCCTCAGCTGCACAGTGCTCCTCCTTGTAGGTGCTTTGCTTTGCTTTTTTTTTTTTTTTGCGGGCATGCTCTCTCAGAGCTTGGGAAAGTTACTTTTTTGAACTATAACTCCCATCAGCCCAACCCAGTGGCCATGCTGGCTGGGGCTGATGGGAGCTATAGTTCAAAAAAGTAACTTTTCCAAGCTCTGTGCTCTCTTATGTCCCATCACCCACTCCCTCTCTCTCACTCTCTCTCTGCCACCTGCAAAAGCTGCCGCAGCTGCTACCTGCTTTGCCTTTTCACTCACTGCCCCCTGTCCCTCTAGGCTGGGACAATGGAGAAGGGGTTTTTTTTGGTGAGTTTCCTTTTTTTCTTGTCAATTTCACACCAACATGCTCTCCCAGCTTCAGCCTTGAACCAGAGAGAGTGAACATGTAAAATTAGGGGGTGGGGCCACAAGGAAACAGCAACACTGATCCTTCAAAGAGGAATGCCTATTAGTGTGAATGGAAAACAGTGGATTTGAAGCTACCAGGTGTGGAACTTGCAAATCTATCACGACAGTAAAACTAGTGTCTTTAGTAGGAAGGTATGCTCCGATGTGAATAAGCCCTAGTTCTCTTAAAAGCAATCTAAACAAATGGCCACCATTACAGCTTTTGGTGGTGAATCTCATAAATTGCACCAATAAGTTAACAATAACTAGTCCTACTACCAGTAATAAAAGTACTAGTAGCTGTAGTCACAGTAGCAGTAGCACACATGATAGTATTTTTCCACTACAACTACTGTTGCTGCTACTGCTAGTTGCGGCCGAGGGACGAAATCAGGCACAGACACAGCAGTTTGGGTTGAACCAAGGGCCACTTTATTAAAACTATAGCAAAACCCCTTAAAGTGACCTGCATAGGGAAAAATTAGGTGCAAGAACTGTCTATAAGCAAGCAGCTTGCCATACAGCTCTCAAGCGACTAGCCCCTGTTGGGGCAAGGGTGAGCCCTTCTGCTTACCCCTCACCCCGGCCACACCCTGTAGGGGAGCAGGAGGGCCTTCCCACATCACCACTCCCTGGGGCTGTACAACTCTGGGTGGATGAGGTACGTTGGCCCCAGGACCGTAAAGCCCTGAAAGACAGGCCTCCGGAGCCACCAATCACCTCCAAAGGTGCCTAAATCTCTATTTAGTCCCCTTTTACCCCACTGCCGAGCAGCACCTCTCACAGACACTTCTGCAGGTCTGCCAAGAAGATGTCATTCCCTGCATCTGTCAGGTGAACGCCATCGGCCCTATAAAGCTCAACCCTAGAATGCTGTATGTGAGGGTGAGAAATAGCCAACCCCTCATGCTCAAGAAGAGCCAACTGAATCTGTTGGTTGACCTTCCTTCATGCCCAGTCTATCCCCTTTGGGTCCCTCACACCGCTCCAATCCCTGTGTGGAAGAATGTCTGACCAAAGCAGATGTACCAAAGGCCAATGTTGCCTTATAAACTGCATGTCCTCACATGCCTATACACTAAAGGCCCTGCCCTTAAGTAAACCAAGGTCATTCCCCCCCCCAGGAGAATGACCATAACATGCAGAACTGCCCGCACTAAACCTTACTGGAACAATGCGGGTAGGAGCCCATCCCAGCTCATCCCTTGCCGAACAAGCCACTACACTGTAGCCCACTGACTGAGGCCCAGCTGTGAACCCACACATGACTTCGTCGCCGTACGGCCTGCCCACAAGACCATGTTGTGGCCAGATATTAGGATGTGCATCTTCTCTGTCCCCGTCCAGCAACCTGTCAAAATAAATTACAACTCATTAGGTTTCTGGATTTCCAGGCCTGCCAAAAGGGTGAATATAGCCCTTATAAGCCCCAGATGTCCACCGTCCAACAGTCTGCAACCTTGCCTGAGAAAACCCAAGACCTGCTGCCATAGAAGCAGCTCCAATCCTAAAAGAGTGGGTCCCAAACCCCTAGACCCTGCAAGGCCTGTTTCATGAGTACTCAGAACTGATACTTTGTGAGGGTAGAGCCCCCTTCATGAATAAACAAATATCCTAACCCCAATATCCTAGCCCCCAGAAAAACTTGTAAAGCCCACACAGGGCAGAGGTTAGGTACCAAGGAAGGGGAAAAAACCATGGTCCAACCCCTGCACCTCTGATCAGTATTGGACCTCCTCAATTTAATGTAGGTACAACCCCCCTCCATGCTGACATCTGACAGCAGGAGGGCACACTGAGAAGGGTCTAGCTTGGACCCAGCTACCACCTCTCCTATCTGAAATGCTGCAGAAAAACAATGTGAGGGCCACTGACTGGAACAGCCTGACCTCATAGCTTGATGAGCATACCTTTGTCCACTGGCCCACCCGACCCATCAAAAGGTCGGGTGATAAAGGGCAGCGGGGATCAGGGGTAGCAGGGTGTTCTCTAGCCCACCAAGCCAACATATGGCAGACCCTAAAGTCCCCCAGATGGTCTGGAAAACCACCAGCTTTGGCCATAAAGAAAAGTCCTGCCGGCTTACCTTGTAGCTCTTGGACTGACAGGCCCCTCCTCCTGCCATCCACCAGGAATTCCAGTAGGTGACTCACTGGAATAAGCCACTCTGGCACATAGCCCCTGCTGGCCCAGAACTCCTGTATCGCCCTGCCTGCTCTCTGATAGCTGGCGAGCATGCTGGATAGGCTTATGGCCCTCTCCGATTCCACTCTCCAATCTCTCAAATCGCAGGGGACAAGGCTTCTGTCTGAGCCCTGGCCAGTGGTGCCAGCTGAGGAAAACACTCCATCTGGTTCTGTGACAGAGCATCAGCAACACTATTGTCAATGCCTGGAACATGCCGTGCCCAAAAAAGAACATTAAAACAAAGGCATTGGAAAATGAAAGACGAGACGAGGCCCATAACCCTGGTGTTTCTGGATGTAAGGGAATTAATAACATGGACTGTAGCCATGTTATCACACCAAAAATGGAATGTAGAGTTCCGCAGCCTCTCGGCCCATAAGTAGACTGCCACCACTATCGGGGAAAAATCAAGGAAGGTCAGATCCTTGATCAGCCCCTCCTGAATCCAGATCTGCAGCCAGCGCCATTACACCAGGAAGACCCAAAAACTACACTAAATCCAAAAGCCCCACACACGTTGGACTGGACTTGTAACTTTACCTCCTCCGAACGGATACTCCATTGAAATCCTGCGGGTAAGAGCACCACCAGGTTGGCACGTAATGCCACCATCACTCTGAGCCTATGGTGGGGCCGAAAAAGCCCCACCATGGCATCATAAACTCACCGCAAAAATGCCTGACCTGGTGCAACAACCCTGCACAACAACGTTTTGGCTAGCACTTTTCTGCTGACCAGCTCCATCTCTGCCCCACGCCCTAGCCTTAGCACATTTAGACCCAGCTGCCACCCCTGCAGAAGTCCCAGGTCTGGCTGTTGACTCCATGGCAGTCGGGGGTGCCTGGTGCCCTGACCAGATGTGCCCATACCCCGCTTCTCTAGCACCTCCAGGCGCGCTAATATAGCTGCCCATGGTGGCACCTCTTCTTCATCTGAAGAACCAGCCATAAGGGGGGTGTTTTGGTGGTGGCTTATGGGCCTTCCCCTTCCCTTTTGCCCCCCTTTCCCTTTTTTGGGCAGCATTGGTGTTTATTTTTATTTTATTCTATTTTATTAATTATTTTTATTTAGCTATTAATACCTGCATTTTTATTATTTATTTTGTAGAAGCTGACTAGGCTGCTTGTGTGTGCACCTGCCACACACCCCCAACTACAGGGGGGGAGCTGACAAAAAACCCCACCCGGCCCACCTTCTTTAACAAGGCCCACTTGCCGCTGCTCTGAAGAGCCAGCAAATGGCTCTGCAAGTGGCTGCCCTTACACCCAGCTGCTTCAGCAGCTCAAGCCCCTCCTGTGCTGTTGCCCTCCCCCAACAGCTGTAAGGGGGGCAGAAAACCAGGCCGACTTGGCCCCACGGATGTGGCCTTTCCTGGCCATCACTACTCTAAAGCACCAACAAAATGGTGCTGTCCATGCGGTGAACACAAAATGGCCACCGCTCTCATCTCGCGCTGCTCCATCCTCTCACTAAGCCATCACACGCCAAGAGGAGGATTGAAGGGTCAGCTCAGGCTTAAATAAGCCCCTGGCTCTCCGCCCCTCCATATTGCATGCACATATTGTATGCAACGCACGACCACTGTCGATCTCTAAGATGGCGGCCATGGCAACACCCCCTCACCACAACTATCCCTACCCATCCTGGCTGCACGTGGGTGAGTGGAGCGGGACTTCTGCACTGTCATCAATTTAAACTTGTGCACATAACCTGTCTGACAAAAAAAAAAAATGCAAAAGGCAAAATAATTTTTCCCCAGCACACCAAAATAGTACCTCCCATTCAAACAGTATGCAAACCCCATTAAAAATCATTTGTTCATGGCCATTTGCATTTGAAATAAAGTGTTTCAGAGGCAAATACTACTATAGTTTCTTAACAGCACTTATCAATCTGTTGCTCACAAGTTATTACAAAACTGTAGCCTGATACAGCTGTAAAATTTGCTGTGAAGTTGCTGTTGCTGTCCAGGAAGGAAGAATGTGACATTTCTGGTCCCTTTCTACATTCCCTGCAAATTGCCCTTTGATTCTGTGGAAGCTTGGAACACTTATCATTAAATCAGTAGAGATAATTTGTCCTTTTCTTCTGGTGTTCTTTGTGTTTTTCTTTTCAAATTGCCTCCCCAGGAAAAGTCATTTGATTATCTTGTAGGAGCAAACAGTACTTTATGTTCTGATTCTTCTTTTTTAAACAGACTCCTTAAAAAATAGGCCCATCTTTACAATGGAAAACTTTTGTAGGATTCATTCAGCATGCTGCTACTGTCACCATCTTGTTTGCCTGCATGTGTCAGAATTAGGGATGGGGGACAAATTCAGTGGTGTTTGTATTTTATAGAGAAACCAGCCAATCCAAGCTATTACATGAACTGAAACACAGACATCCCTCAAAATTTACACTTCCGTGAATTTTGCGATGCAATTCCTCAACCAAGCAATGTGCACAAAAAATGCATATATTAGGGGAAAATGTGCATAAAATGCATATAATGGTGAAAATATATGGGGAAATTGCTTGCAAAAATGTATATATTAGTCAAATCTGCATACAAAACAATTAGGAGAAATTTGCACTAAAATGCTGGAGAATTTTTATGAGGATTTTTTTAAATAAAAACTCAAATTGCTGGGGAAACGTGGGTTGAAGATTGAAAACATGTGAAAATGAGAGAACCTGAAACTGACAGATTTGTCCATCTCTAGTCAGAATTGAAAGTCCTTTCCTTCTTTAATTATTTATTTAATTATATGTATCCCACTTCTCGGAATAACTCATTACAAGGCAACTTAACAAAATCCAAAAGCAATAAAAACAGTGCATGATCAGTAAACATTCATGCCAGCACATCCAGAGGAATACTAATCATATGAAGCTTTCCTAAATAAAAGTGTTTCCAAAGCTGATGCCGAACTGGGAAATCATGCAGAAGGCAGGAGAGGAGGGTGGATGATTAACTCTTGCTGGTCCCCATAATGCTTTGTAACGTCCAAATAACTGTGGTGATACGCATGAGCTCTGCATGAAAAGATGCCTTATACTGAAGTAGATAACACTGGTCCATCTTGCTCAGGATCCTTAACCCCCATCTAACAGTCACTCTTAATGGTGTCGTTCAGAAAACTTTCCCTGCCCTGCTAGTTGAAATGTTTTCAAATGGAGATGTAGATATTTCAGGAGATGTAGATTGCTTGTCTTGACTCCTCTCTAATGGTCTCCCGTAAGATGGTCAAATTCTGCCTTTATAGGCAGGCTTTTGAGCCATACATGGATACTCCCTTTTTTGTTGTGGTTAATTTTTTTATGGTTTTCTTTTATGGTTTCCTAAAAATATTTTTCTCTCTACTCTTTTATTGTTTTATGGCTCCCTTACTTACAGTTGATTTTAGAGCATCCAATAACAAGGATGGACCCAGGAGGACTCCACTACTATAATACATATCTTCAAGGGGGTGCTCCTCTAACAAGAGCAGGCTGAAATCCCATACATGGAGAAGCTACACACACACCAGGAGCATCTCTGCCTTTTCTGAGTCAGCTTTAATTTCTCAGCCCTCATCCAGCTTATACTGTTTCCAAGCACTGAGGACATCAGGATAAAGATGAAATGAAACATTACTCTATTTACTGATGTTAAAATGTTAAGCTATTGGTTAAACTTATGTCGTTGGCCATGTTGGGCTCACTGAGGAAAAAAGCAGGGCATAAATGTGTTAAATAATTAATTAACCTGGGACCTTCTGTATGAAGCACATGGAGATGATGGCTAACCTATTGTCCCTCCTGCTATAAATGTCATAACTCAGCTATTTTGCAGCTAGCTGATCCCTGGCACGAAACATAGCTGAAATATCCATCTGCTCTGTCCAGAAGAGCTAAAGGAAATCTCTACAAGGGCTATGTACTGGCTGTGGCTGAATCCTGAATCCCAAACAAAACTGGGCTGATTGTAGGTTGACCTAGGATTTGGCCAGAGCAGGCTGAGGCAGCCTTGAATTGCTATGGGTTGGATCGAATCAACCTGAAGTGAACAAGGGCTGTCAAAAGGGGGAAGTCGGGTGTTGTGGAGAGGGAGAGGAGTCACAGGCAAGCAGGCTGTGTGTATCTCCTTCTCCCTCTTCTGACCACATATTTTACCAGGCTTTTAAGCCCTAATTAAACATACAATTGGGAGAAGTGAAGAGACACATGCAGTCTAATTAAATCCTCATTAGACATGGAGCAAGACCCTGAAGCTGGGTCAGGTCCCAGATTTGGATCAAATTGGGTCAGTCCCAGATCATCCCAGCTCAGATCAGGGCCACTCTGAAGGGCTGGAATGGGCTCCCATTTGAATGACTGGGGCATGCACAGTCCTCATTTCTACAGCCAAAGATATTGTAACAAGTTTAAGGTCCCCCCCCCTGCAAGGAGTTATGTTGAAAATTCCACTCAATGCCATGCTGCTGCTTTCAGTAAGCTCATTTCAAAACAAAATCTTTCAAAACTTGTAGTCCTGAACTCAGAAACACTTGCTTAACAGCCCTCTAAGTTTTCCTGGTGATACACAAACACTCAGAGAGAATCAAGAGTTCAAACTGTAAAACAAGAGAAAAATAATACAGACGCTTGCTGGACTTTATCTGTAAGTGATCTCATCATTTGTTGAAATGAATTAAAAATCAGCCATGTTCACAGAGTACCTGGAATCCTATTACTGACCTTGCCCCATACTCTGACCTTCATCTTCTGCAGTGATCAAGGGTTTGTATGGTGTCTTCTGATTCCAATGTTACAAGAAATAGAGCTGGGTATCAGCATACTGCTGACACCTCACCCCAAATCTCCTGATGACTGCACCCAAGGGCTTCATATAGATGTTAAGCAGCATTGGAGAAGATGGTACCCTGTGGCACCCCACAACACAACTGCCAGGGGGCCAAAAGACGATCACCCAATGCTGTTCTCTGAAAATGATCCCGGAGGTAGAATTGGAACCACTGTAAAACAGTGTCTCCCGTACCCATCTCACCAAGTCAGCCCAGAAGGATACCATGGTCAATGGTATCAAAAGCCACAGAGAGGTCAAGTAAGAATAACAGGGTTGCACTTCCCCTGTCCTTCTCCTGATAAAGGTAATCCATCAGGGCGACGAAGGACCATTCAGTCCCAGCCTGAACCCAGATTGGAATTGGTCAAGATAATCTGTTTCATCCTTATTATGAGAAAACCTATGCACAGGGTTGTCCTATCTTTCCGGAATCCTTGTGCCTATCCATTGCTTCATGTGAAACAAGAGACTGCATTGTCTGCATCTTCTTGGTGCCCTTTCCGAACTCAGATACTCTGAAGAAAGTGATGCCTGAGCTATGGGGGAATGATCATAGCTTGGTGGTAGGGCGCATGCTTTTGTTGAAGAAGGTTCCAGGCTAAACCTTGGCACCTGGAGTTCAAGTAGCAGGTGATGTATACGGCTAGATGGGCAAACTAGCATAAGGTAGCTTTCTATGATTCTAGTGCTGGGGCAACATTTAGAGAGATGAGGTTGAAGGTCCTGCTGAATACCAAAGTAGATATACATATTCCTTATCATTGGTTATTATGAACTTTTTTTCTTTTCTTTTTAAAACGTAACTACAATAAATGCTTTTAAAACACAGTGTGTGTGTGTGTGTGTGTGTGTTAGTGTATAAAAGAGGAGGCCTTCAAACATTCCTATTATAGTGAAATCTGCCTGCATGTCCCATATTGAACTGTTTAGTAATGTGCCTGGTGATCAATTGCCCACCACTTTGCCTCATGCACACTTAATCCAAGCAGAAAAACAGAGATGCCTCTGGCTTGAAACCAATGTGAAAATTTGAGATGAACATGGAAGCTCTTCCTCAGGTGAAATGTCTGAGGAATTTCAAAGGAAGCAAAATAAATGTCAGTAAAACTAGTGGAATTTCTCAGAGTTTCACGGGAAGTTTGTCATGATCCTATCGAAAAGAAAGGCAATAGCCAATGAAGACTGAAACAAAGCCTCCAGAATGGACAAGGTCAAAATAAATGACCTTGGTGCTCTTTCTAACCTCACCATTTGCTCATGTTAACGGAAATAAATGAGATATGAATTGAGAAGAGGTATTTTCTTTGCAGCTCCTGCAAACTCAACAGGCATATGTTATATAATCAAATGGGAAAATATTGTATTTTATGATGCCATAATTCCATCTGGAAATTCTGAGGACCCCATAAAGCACTTCACTTTCACTCAAAGTTTATGTCCCTAGAACAATTAAGTAGAATAGAACTCATAATTCAGTGGCTTGTGGAAGGTTCCTTTTTGTTCATTTTATTAAATATTTTTCTTCCATTTACTCAGATAAATTTATTTACCTTTTGTGTGCTCCAACAGTCTTTGGGATCACCTTCACTATTTTATGAAGTGGATACATGAATGTGTTTCTGCACAATAATTTCTTATTGCATAGAAAAAAGGATGATATCACACCAAACTATGAAAATAGTGAATCACACCAAGCACCAGATTTGTTTTCCAAAGAAAAGCTTGGGAAGCCTCACCACATATAGAAAGGTACTGATAATCTTTTACATTCTGGACAATCTCTTTCACACAGTTAAGTAGGATTGTGATAATGATCAATTGATTATTTAAATATGTCCAATATTATTTGACCTCAGTCAAATGTTGCAAATATTTCATGAAGCCAGGAATGCCCTGGGTCAATTCTTGTGCTTGTATCAATGCCATCCGATAGCAAACGTAAAGGCTTAATTAGTGTTCCCTGTGTTACAGTTCTAGGCTGCAGTCCTAGACATTCTTCATCAATGAATGAAAAAAGTTGCATTTCAAAATGATCAAAGGGGTGAGACTATCTAATGGATGTGGTGCAGGGTTTTTTAAAATTATTATTATTTCACTTAGCAAAACTTAGATACCACTTGATTGTCACAAAACCTCTGAGCAGTTTACAAGAAATATTAAAATCAGCAATAAAAACAGTTAAAAGCAGTGATTAAAAACATTTAGAAGACAATCAAGTTCAGCAATACACTAAAAAGAGATTAAAATATGTAAACATCTGGATAGGCTTACCTAAACAGAAATATTTTAAGTAGGTGCCAAAAACAATACAGTGAAGTCATCTACCTGACGTCAATAGGCAGAGTTCCAAAGTGTAGATGCTGCCACACAAACAAAACAATTTCTTACAAGTGGGGAACAAGTATTATACGGCGCATGTAATAGTGCCAGTTTTACAGAAAAAAACAGTTGAGTGGGCACATATGGGGTAAGGTGATCCTGCAAGTAAACTGGTCCCAAGCTGTTAAGGGCTTTATATTCACTAATAGGCAAAAAAACCCTTGTGGTTTAAGAGTGTACCTATAGCCCACATGTTACCAAATTCTTTCAAGTTACACAGGAAGTGGATTGGACTGTGAAAGACCAACCCAAACTGTGTTTGCATTTTGACAAATTTGTAGAGCAGTACAATATCTCAGAGAGGAGGTCAGGTCTCCTGCTCCCCTGGTGCATTCAGTATAGCTGCCCAATTTCCCTGCTTTTTAAAGTTTGATAGAAATATCTGTGGGCTATAGGTACGTTCTTCAACCACAGTTTTTTTTGCCTATGAGTGAATTTCTCTGCTTTTTAATCTGGGAGGAAAGAAATGGGATCCTGTGCAAGTTTGCTGAGAATGGATTGATCATTTGCATTCTTATTGAGTTCAGTGGGATTTACTCCCCTGCAATCATGCTTAGGATAGGTGAAACTGACCACAGGGGATGGGGAGGGGAGAAGGAGGAGGGAGGGGCCTAAGGGCAGAGGGGAGGAAGGGGATGGGAGCAGGCAGAAGGGGGAGGGGAGGAAAAGGTCAGGTTTGATCATTTGCATGTTTATTGAGTTCAGTGGGATTTACTCCTATGCAATCATGCTTAGGATAGATAAAACCAACTGGGGTAGGAAGGGAGGGCTGGAGTGGGCAGGGGAGAAGGAAGAAGAAAGAGGGGAGGAGGAAGGGAGAGGAGAGGGGAGGAGGAGAAAGGCAGCTATGATCATTTGCATGCTTATTGAGTTCAATGGGATGTACTCCTATGGAATCATGGTTAGGATAGGAAAAACTGACCATGGGGGAGGAGGAGAAGGAGGGGGAAGGAGCAGATTGGAGGGGGGCAAAGAAAGGGGGAGGGCATGTTTGATCATTTGCATACTTATAGATTTCAATGGTATTTGCTTCCATGCAATCATACTTAACATAGGTAAAACTGACCATGGGGAGGAGGGGGAAGGGGGAGGAGGGGACTGGATGGGGTGAGGAGGGAGGGACAAAGGAAAGGGGAGGGAAGGGGCAAGAGGGAAGGGATAGGGGGAGGAGAAGGAAGGGTAGGTTTGATAATTTGCATACTTTTTGAGTTCATTGGAATGTATATCTGTGCAATCATGTTTGAAAATGGAAATGGACTGCCTTCAAGTCGATCCCAACTTATGATGACACTATGAATAGAGTTTTCATGGTAAAGGGTATTCAGAAGTGGTTTTACCATTGCCTTCCTCTGAGGCTGAGAGGCAGTGACTGGTCCAAGGTCATCCAATGAGCTTCATGGCTGTGTGGGGATTCGAGCCCCAGTCTCGCAGGTTGTAGTCACACACTGACCTGGGGGAGGGAGAGGGAGGGGGGAGGAGGGGAGGGGAGGAGATTGGGTGGGTGGGCACTGGGCAGAGGGGAAGACCCTTTCCTTTCTAAAAGGAAAATATTGTGAACAATATCATTGCTTTTCAGGGTTTCCCCCACCTTTTTATTCTACAGCAGGCACATGTAGCCTCCCACCCAAATTTAAACCAAAGCTGTCCCTGGGCACATCCATACCATGCCTTTATTTCACTTTGGACAGTCATGGCTTCTCTCAAAAAATCCTGGGAAATGTAGTTAGTGAAGGGTGCTGAGAGTTGCTAGGAGACACCCTGTTCCCCGCACAGACCTTCAATCAGAGTGGCTGACTGTTAAACCAGTCTGGCCACTGGAGCTTTGTGAAATAGGAGTCTCCTTTCAGCACTCTTCACAAACTGCACTTCCCAGGATTCTTTGGGGGGAGCCATGTCTGTCTCAAGTGAAATCAAAGTCTGGTGTGGGTGTGGCCCCCTGATTAGAAAAGCCAAGCAGCTGTGAGTCTGGCATTTAGAACTCTGAGAGTTGGTTCTTATTGAGGATGCCTGACACTATCATTGATTTCAATGCTCAATGTCTTAAATTAATTAAAAATCAGCCAGGCATTCTTTTAACTTTTAAACTGCAGAAGATGAGGGTCAGAGTATGGGGCAAGGTCAGTAATAGGATTACAGGTACTCTGTGAACATGGCTGATTTTTAATGAATTTCAACAGATCATAAGAACTCTCAGAGAAAAAAGTCCAAACGGGCTGAATTTTCTCCCTCTCTTTTTACACTTTGAACTCTCTATTCTCTCTGAGTGTTTTGTGTATCGCCATGAAAATAGAGAGGGTTGTTAAGGAAGTGTTTCTGAGTTCAGGACTATAAGTTTGGTAAGGTTTTGTTTTGAAATGAGTTTATGAAAAGCATCAGAATGGCATGACGGTATTCTCAATTTATCATTGCAGGATGTGAAAAATCCACTCTGGCTATAGTATACAGCCACTCTCGTGGCTGTATAATATCAATAGTAACACCTTGCACTTGGCCCAGTAACTTGTGCTTAGCTTACTACTGAGATGGCTGAAGGGTGTTTGTGTGTGACCTTTCTTTCATTCTATAGATAATCTCTTCAGTGCCCACACTTTCTGGAATGCCGTCCTAATGGAGACCCACATGGCACAGATGTTGTATTGTAAACAGCAGGACATTTTAAATTCTCTTAGTAATGTCTTTTAGTATTGCTCTGGTTGCTATATCTGCCACATTTATCCTGCTAATATACTGCATTGCATTGCTGCATTTTTATGTCATTGTGAACTGCCTTTGAATTTAGATAACAACGGGTGATATATAAATATTTTAAACAAACATGATTCTGACATTGGGCTGTATCCAGCAAAGTTGTCCTGTTCATGCAAGGACTTCTCCTTGTGCAGTGGAACGTTTTCTCCCTCTTCTCCCCCCATGTGCCTCCGTGCTCCCCAAAAACTGTTCCAGAGGGTTGGGGGCACTGCCAGAACAGATTTGGCTGGCATACAGAGAGAGGAGAGGGAGGGGTCATTTGTTGCACAAGTAAAAGTGCTTGTGCGAACAGGGTGACTTGATTGGCTAAAACCATTAAAAATAGAAAATAGATGATATGACCTTAGTTCATATATTTACAGACCAGAGATTCATCATAAATGAGCAGTTGTATGTCTCTCAAGCAAGCATACAACACAAAGTGACAGCTGGGTCCTCCATGTAGGAACTGATACATGCATAAGCAGATTTACCATGTTTTTAATCCTGCCCCCTATTTTAGAAAAGATCATTGTTTAAATTGGACTCTGTGTGGAATACCTAGGAATGGACAAATCTGTAAATTTTTGTTTCTCTCAAATTTCTTATTTTTCTACTCTTAACTTTGGTTCACCCAAATATGAATTCCCCCTCCCCGAGAAAATGAAAAACCCTGCACATTTGTTTTTGTACATAATTTTGTCTAGTACAAGCATTTTTACAAGCAATTGCCCCCTAATAGTATGCATTTTTGTCCAATATTTTCACTAACATGCACATTTTTGTACGTATTCTTCGGTTAGAGAGCTGCACCACAAAATTTGGAGAAATGAGAATTTCAATGCAGATCACATATTGGGTAGGGGAAGTGTGAATTTGGGGATTTCTCATTAACATGTGAACTAAATGAATCCCCTCCCATCTCTGCTTCCCATGTTAGATCATGTGTGCGATGAAGAAAAGGTGCATCTCTACCAGTTCCTCCAACAAACAGTGAGTAGTGAGTGTTTGATGCAGGCCTAGAAGATGCAAGCCTGCCGTGATACATTTGTTTGAAGCAAAGGTTGCCTCATTTTAAAAAGTAGAGAGAAATAATGGACAAAAGTAAGATCCTCAACATCTCTACAGAACTGGTGACACAGTGCAGAACCTGCACGCCTCACTGCATCAGGTCAAGTTGTACAAAGCAATCAGATCTGAAGCTATTTTTGAACACTCATTGCCAGTGGGTTATTACCTACAAGCAGTGAGTCAGCACAGTTATTCCTGGGATATAGTCAGTAGCAGGTGTTCTGCTGCTGGCATATCTCAGCTTTAGGATTTATAGGATTCTTTCTTATGTCACATTAGCTTAGTTCTATGCCTTCCTGGCCTTGTGCACATGGTCAACAATCAAATTTGAAAATCTTAGGGAGGGGGAGAAAAACACAATTTCTTTCTCTTTGTGGGTGCTAAGATTTTTTTTTTCAGTTCACTGAAACAGCTGAGGTTTCTGGAAGCAACCATATCTGTGAGTCAGTTAAGCTGACAAACTAATGTTGTAAACTGATACAGGCTGCAATCCTATGCACATTTACACAGGAGTAAGCTCTGCAGAAATCAGCTGGTCTGACTTTTGAGTAAACAGGTTTAGGCTCGCACTGCAAATCACATTGTTTTCCATTAGATTAAGTTTACTTCAGTTCAGACTCCAGGTACTTAATGTTAACTGATAAGGTTGACTTTTGGTTAACATATCCTGGTGCATATATATGTATGTATATATAATTCTGAATAATTCAGCTAGAGTGTTTGTGTTAGTTTTGGGTTGGTACTGTTGTTTTATTTCATACTTTTATAGAAAAATGATTTATTAATTCACTAATAGGCAAAAAACTTTGAGGTTTAAGAACGTACCTATAGCTAACAGATATTTATATTGAACTTAAAAAAGCAGGGAAATTGGGCAGCTATAGTGAATGCCCCAAAGGAGCAGGAGACCTGACCTCCTCTCTGAGATATTGTAATGTCTGTCCTACAGATTTGTAAAAATGCAAACACAATTTAGATTGGTCATTCACAGTCCAATCCATTTCCTGTGTAGCTTGGAAGAATTTGATAACATGCCTCTGAGCATATGGGGAGTGGTGGCAACACCTGCCATCTCCAAAGATAGAGAATTACATTTTGTATGTTACTCTGCTTCTTTCCTCATCTAACCTAGAAAAAATATATTTCTCTCATTATTCATCCTAAAAATCTGTGTCAAATTTATTTTCATTAATATCAAAACCTTTTTATTGGTCAATGTCATATAATGGTGAAGACAGCCTTTTGTGTTTCAAACTAGAGGTTATGTTGTTTCTATTTTGGGTGCCATAACAGTTGAATCTGAAAATGCAGTTTGATGTAAAATCAGACTGATTACAATATTTTAAGCAATGAATCTAGTTGTTGGAAAAAACAAACTTGGCCTGCCCAAAAAACATATTTTCAGCCTACTATGCTTAAACCACTCCACTTAAGGAAAGGTGAGCATGGTCAATTAAAAACATGGAACACACCTAGACATTTACTGGAATGTATTTCACCTCCCACAGTTTTATCTTGTGCAAACTGAGACACCCCTCATGTCCATTAGAGACTATTCTGCAGAACAGTCAGTGCCATTATTCCACAATTGCTTTTGAAGGTTTTTTAGTGTAAATTTTGCAAAGTGTTGCTGTACTTCACATATTCACAGAAACAGAAGCAAAAGAAAATGATCTACTAAAGAAAACATCACTAAAATTGCAAAGTAAATCAAATATATTTAAAGTGACTATTTGACCTATATCAACTGTCTTAATATTGTTAATGTTAATCTCTTTGGAGATGGCAGGTGTTGCCACCGCTCACCATATGTTCAGAGGCACATGTTACCAAATTCTTCCAAGCTGCACAGTGGATTGGACTGTGAAAGACATTGCAGAATGTGAAAAATCCATGCTGGCTATAATATACAGCCACTCTCATGGCTGTATAATCTACTGATTGCCAGCCTCTCCCATGCGTAGCCAACTTGTGCACTTGTGACACTCCTAGACAAGAACATGGGCCTAAATAAGAGTCTGAAACGGCTTAATAATATGTTTTATATGATATGGGCAGTGTCAGATTGGAAACCCCATATAAGGTCTTCTGGGATGACAGATAGCTGGGTAGACCCCTGTGAAGCAACCAATGGGGAGGCCATCAGCCCCTGGGAACTGGGGGTTGCCCATGGGGTATCATAGGGGCTGACAGTCCATTGCTTAATTGAGACTCCATATACCACCACTAAGATCTTATGTATCACCATTAAGAGACCAGGCAGAAGGGAGTGTGTGACTCAGCAACTGCTACTGATATTATCTATAAAGGGGTCTCTCAGTAGCTGAATCAAGTTGTATAATATCTATCTGTAGTGCTATGCAGTGCTGAAGTATATCGGTAGCGTTATGCTATGGTGCTAAGTAACTAATAAGCCACATTAATTAGCACAGCTGCTGTTAATTTTCATTTAAACAAACGGGATGACAAAACACTGTTAGTCTGTCAACTAATACACATATATATTTCTATTTTGATGACATGAATGGCATCTACTCACTCTAAATAGCAAAACATTTTTATTCATTCATTAGTGCATATGGCATTCAGAAGTCTTTGTTAGTAGAAAATAAGCAAGGAATTTAATTAACCAAGTTAATGCATTGTGTGAAAATTAAGTAAATTCAGAGAAAATAAAATTCTAATAGAATTTTTGGTGTTGCTATGAAATACATAATGGAAGTTGATTTGATTGAGAGATTTCAATAAACTTTGAAATAATTATCTTGTTAGGATTTGTCAATAGGAAAAAAACATTTAGACCCTACAAATCCAAATGACATGTATAGCTCATCTCACACAAGTTAATCTGGACCTTCAATAAAAAAATTAAGCATTTTGCTTATATATATATTCACTAATAGGCAAAAAACCTTGTGGATGAAGAACGTACCTATATCCCACAGATATTTCTATCAAACTTTAAAAAGCAGAGAAATTGGGCAGCTATAGTGAATGCACCAGGGGAGCAGGAGACCTGACCTCCTCTCTGAGATATTGGACTGCCCTACAAATTTGTCAAAATGCAAACACCATTTGGGTTGGTCTTTCACAGTCCAATCCACTTGCTGTGTAGCTCTGTCTTGAGCAGGTAGAGATTCTTTTACCACACACACAAATGGTTAAATAAAGCTGTTACTCAGAGTCCTTGTTTATTTCCTCCAGCTCTTGCTGACAGATTGTCCTGGCAACAGAAAGCCTCAAACACCCTCCGCCCCGGATGCTTATTGCCACAAAAGACTCCAGCTATGGGTTGCTCCTCTGAAACCAGCAGCTGTATCACTCCACTGGGTACGTTGCTGCCACCATAAATATCTGTATCCACTTACATTCGCCTTTTGCCAACCTACCAGTTTTTTATGATAGCTAGGCCAAGGTGTGTGTTAAAATAAATAGAATTTATTCGTGAACAAATATAAACAAATATAAACAAGATTACTTAAAAGGTTGGTTCAAAAAGCATATGGTTACAGTACAATGTTCACTAGTCTCTTTTATGTTGCACTTGGTAATTCCTCCTCAGAGAATAACACTGTTATAAACACACCATCCACATTCACGCAACCAATTAGTACACATCATTCCTCAACATTCTCTCTCTCTCTCTCTCTCCTTGCCATACGTACTCTAATACAAACCCTGTACAAAGCATTACCTTATTAACTGTTTATACAACTCACATAACAATGAAACATTATAGTGATAAAGTGTGTTTGGAGTGCAGGGGCCAACACGCTGCCCCCTCCATTCTTAAAGCAGGATTCCTGATTGCGGGGAGGTTTATAAGTGTGTTCAGGTGAATGAAATTAAAAATCCCCTTTAAGCCTTCATCTTCAAAGCAGCAAGCATGGAGGTGGAGGGGCCCGGTTTTCACTTTCCCTTCCCCCTGCACACATTATGCCCTCACATTTATTAACACTATTGGTTGTTGTTTAGGCTGAAAAAAGCATCCTTTATGTTCATATTTTATGTATGGATGTGAAAGTTGGACAGCGAAAAAGGCAGATAAGAGAAAGATCAACTCATTTGAAATGTGGTGTTGAAGGAGAGCTTTGTGCATACCATGGACTGTGAAAAAGACAAATAATTGCGTGTTAGAACAAATTAAACCTGAACTGGCATTAGAAGCTAAAATGATGAAACTGAGGTTATCATACTTTGGACACATCATGAGAAGACATGATTCACTAGGAAAGACAGTAATGCTGGGAAAAACGGAAGGAAGTAGAAAAAAAGGAAGGCCAAACAGGAGATGGATTGATTCCATAAAGGAAGCCACAGATCTGAACTTACAAGATCTGAACAGGGTGGTTCATGACAGATGTTCTTGGAGGTCGCTGATTCATTGGGTCGCCATAAGTCGCAATCGACTCGAAGGCACATAATAACAAATGTTTATATTTGCAAAGCATTTTTCTCTAATTAGATGGGGGGCTTCACCACCATTACTGATACCAGATGTATGTGAATATAGTATGCTAATGCGTATACAAGGATATATAAATATATACTAAAGGTGTGTTAAAGATTTATCTTAATCTTTGGCAATGTGAAACCTTTGTAGATATGCCAGTATATGCACCATTTCATAATGGAATTCTGAGTGGATGGTAGTGGGACAGCCTGAGGACACCACAGGAAATACTGTGCCACTCTTGATTTCATCATTTTGTGATCATTGGTTTTTAGCAAATAAATTTGACTGATTTGATTTAATCCTTAACAAGGACCAGATTTTGTGCAAGATGTAACATCCTCAAACATCTTGGAAAGGATGACCAATAATGCTATTAAATTCGGTATGTGAGTGAAAAATTGCCCCCCTTCCTTTCTAAAATATGGTTTGTAGATTGGCCTGAGTGGGATGGGGATCATCCTGAAGCAAAAGTGTCAACCAAGAATCCCATGCACACATCACATATGCCATTCCCTTTAACAGCAATAGTGCTTGGCTGACTTGGGTATTATCCCATTAAGCTGAAATCACTCGTAGATTTACATAAGTAGTATGGAACTATTTTATGTGGCAGCCCCCTTTAATACCCTTTTAGGAGTGCATGTCTCAGCACTGTTCCCCTTGACAACAAATATATTGTTATTTACAGCATATTTATGTATACATTTATACCTCAACTTTCCTCCATGGAGCTCAAGGTGGCATCTAAACCCTGTGATGTAGGTTAGGCTGAGAGACAGTGACTGGCCCAAGGTCACCCAGCAAGCTTCATGGCCTAGCAAGAGTTTGAACCCTGGTCTCCCAGGTCCCAGTCTGACATTCTAATCTGTACACCACATTTCTAGCTTATATCCTCCTGCATCCTATCTGCTCAAATGCCAGTGGATAAAAGATTGCCCTTGCACTGTTGAATTAGGTAGGCTCTTTGTTGTTGTTCTTTCTCTAAATTTCCAGTCACATTCTTACTGAGACAGGTCATTTATTGCTGGTAACACACACACACACACACACACACACACACACACCTTGTCTTTCCAAGAAACACATTAGTGACCAAAGATAAGATTTTGCTTTCAATGAAATTAGAGCCTTTTGCGTGTAAGTACAGTGTGTCTGTGTGTGCATGTGTGTGTAATGGGTTATAAACATTAACCGCACTGTCTTCATTAGGGAAACATAAGGAATAAACATACCTAGATAGTGGTGTTGTATCTTTGATACATATGCAATTAGAGACTGAAGGTTTCAGAATACTAGTGACCAGACAGTCCGTGCTGACTATTTAGAGGGTGACTGAGAGACAGAGAGAGAGAAAGAATTGACTGCCTCTATTGCTGTTTAATGGTACTGATCCATTATAGATAGGGACAGAAGGTCCTCTCAGTTTCTCAGTTTCCCCAATCTTAAATTTAGTTCTTGACATTTCTGCAGCAATTTGCTCTTTTTAAAAAAATAAATAAATCCTCATTAAAATTCTTCAGCATTTGAATGCAAATTTCTCCTTAATGAATATATTTTGTAAGCAGTTTTGACTAAAGTACAATCTTTGGAAACAATTTCTCCTAATATATGCAGTTTGTATGTTATTTTCACTAATATTTTCATTTTTATGCACATTTTCCAACTAATATAGACATTTTTGTAAACATTCTTTGGTTGGAGAACTGCATCACAAAATTTGGATACATACGAATTTCAAATGATCGCTGCGTTTCAGTTATCAATGCAAATTTGATAGATTTGGCTTTAAATGTGAACTGGATCAAATTTTTCCTCCATTTGTGTGTATAGAATACCCACACTGTAACCCACAGAATCTGTCTTTACCTTTGACTGTACTAGTTAGACCTGTGCTATTTTTAAATAACATATTTGACCTTTCATTGAGTGGGTGGGCAAAACAAAACCCTCCTGAAAACTCACAGTAGAGGAAAAATTGTGAGCTGTTCAGGACATAGCTGTCTTGCTTAAACTTAAAAGACCGCCAAGGGGGTTCTAGATTCACAGCAATGCAAGCTCCTACTGTCATGGGCCCCATGGAGATCCTTTGGCAGGTTTGGGACAATGGGGAGGAGGCTGCAGATGTCAGGGAAGGGTCTGGTGAGACCACAGAGGAGATGCTTCTTGAGACTCCTGTTGCAGCCCAGTGCCAAGTAGTCATGTTATGGTTTCAGTATGAGGAAAGTTTCAGCAGTACCCCCTCAACTGCAGCACAGAGTAAGAAAGGCAATTTACCTTCATCACTGACACCTAGCCCAGACTTATTTGTCCATCAGCCAGGCTGTAATGGAGCTGCTGGAGAATTCCAGAGAGATAATGAAGGAGAATCGCTGGCAGAGTCAGAACTGACAGTTTCTCCAAGGTCATGCAGGTGAGAGAAAAGACAGTTACAACTTAGGAAATTAACCTCTTTTCCCAGTAGAAGTCCCCACCTTTCTACAAAGGCTGGAAAGTGTTAGATTTAGCTCATGCAGGTAGAGTGCCCACCCACCCTTCTTTTATTTGGAGTGTCTTGGGGTGCTTACGAAAACTCTCCATTATGACCACAGCCTAATTTCATCTGCTGGTGTTCTGTATCCTGATTCCTGCCTATTATGTTTTGATGCTTCATTCCTGTGATCTCTGGAACAAAGCTGTGTGGAAACCCCAGTCTTCGAGTCCTGAGTCTGCTTCTCTGGTTGGGAACCAGGACTCCTACTGGCTACACTTCTTGGAATGACTTCTGAGCAACACCATAGCATATTACATTGCTCCCAAGGTTTCCATGAAGGGTAGCTGGTGGGAAGCAGTTCAAGGCTCCCTATAGTTTCCCAGAAACCACACTTCCAAGCAAACCCCAGTAAGGTAAACAGCAACCACCTCCTGAAAATTTGTGGGGGGACCTCCCCAAGAAAGCAGGAGAAAATCAGTCCCCATTTTGCAGTGGAGGGGGAGAATATTTTTTGGGAAAGCAGGGAGAAGTATTTCTGCCAACCTTAGAACTAATATTGTGGGAGAGGGTGTTTTTGTGATGTCCCCTGCCCTTTGTCCTCACTCTCTTTTTCTGGGTCCAAATTAAAGTACTGTTTAAATGCTGTTAAGGTAAAGTCAGTTCTCTTGATTGAAATCTGACCTTACTTGGAAATCTATTAACAAGGGGTCTTGGAGATCATATAAAAAGCTCAGGGAGGGGGTCATATCCAGCCTGTGTACTATAGGTTAGTCATTCCCTTATTAAGGGCTGGGGAAGGGCCAGATCTCAATGGTAGAGCATCTTCTTTGCATATAGAATGTCCTAACTTCAATCCTAAAACTGTCCAGGGAGGACTGGGATTGAAACCCTGGCTGAATCCTTGGAGAGCTACCACAAGTCAACATAGATCAGGGATAGGCAATTGGCCAGAGGGTTGGATCCAGATCTAGCCCACCCTCCTTGGGCCACTTGTGACAGGGAGTGGCTCTGGTCACCTGTCAATCACAATTCAAAGAAAGAGTTGGAAGTGCAGTTTGAGGCAACATTCACACCATGCATTTATTCCACTATTATTCCACTTTGAACGGGCAGGGCTTCCCCCAAAGAATTCTGGGAAGTGTAGTTTGTGAAGGGTGCTGAGTTGTTGGAAGACTCCTATTCCCCTCACAGAGCTACAATTGCCAAAGTGTTTTAACAGTGAGTCCCTCTTCCCAGAGAACTCTGAGAATTGTACCTGTGTGAGGGGAATAATGCCCCCCCTTTCTTGGTAGGATTTTTTCTTGCTATAAAAGAAATGGATGATTTTCAGGGACTATACCAGCTTCTACATGATGAAGCTCTTGTTTAGAGCAATTTGTGTTTGCTCTAATCATATTAGCCAGCCACTCAGGTGCTGTGATAGATTGTAGAGACATTTGACTTTCAGCTTTTTTATTTGTAAGGGTTCTCAGTAGTATGACTGTGAAGAGATAATGGGTGCTTGATGAAGTGCTTCATAATCCAGTAGTTCCCAAGTGTTTTCTGAGATGCACATACAGAATTTTTCACTCTGTGGCAGCATATTATTGCCAGTCCTGTCTCCGACCTAGTTGCACATACGTCTGCTCTGTAAATGATAGTACTCTTCTCCCAATATCTACACTTTCAGGACTCAAACCAAGATGTCCCCAAATCAAATCTAGCCTCTGCTAGGAACGTGAGGCCCAACTAAGTTCAATGGTAGCACACCTGTTCATCACAATCAGGTCACAGCTGATTCACCAGCTATACCATGGATGGGGAGCCTGTGGTCCTCAGATGTTATGGTCTACAACTCTCATCATCCATGACCATTAGCCATGGTGACTGGGCCTGATGGGAGCTGGGGCTCCAGCAGCATCTGGAGGGCCATAGATTCCTCACCCTCAACCTAAAAATTGATGGTTGGGCTGGAGATTTAAATTACAGAATGGGGCAGTCAGGAGGACTAAGCAGAATCCTTTCCCAGCTCATGCCCCCCCACTAAAAATCACTAATTCCTGCAATTTTTTACCCAGTGGAACACTGTGGCCAATATTACCCATTAATGTGATTTTTTTTAAAAATGTTGAAGACAGATTCATCTTCTTCCTCTCATATGGCACTGTTACACTATGAATCTTATCCATTCCTCTTTATAGAGAATCAGCATGAGCATGGTGACTTTTCCTGTATCTATATATTATATTTTAACCGGTATATTACCTATATACATACATACATACTTATGTACATACACATATATAGACTCATGAATTCAATAAATAAATAAAATGGATGAGTTCTCAGGATAGTGTCTTTCTCATAGCCTTAGCCCTGTATCTGAAATACATGGTTGGCTATATGACCATTAAAAAAGCTATTGAAATAGTGTATATGAAGCACTATGAACACTCAAAACTTCCATATAGATGATGTTGATGATAAATGATCTAACGTGGTGCAGTGGTTAAGGTGTTGGACTACGACCTGGGAGACCAGGGTTCGAATCCCCACACAGCCATGAAGCTCACTGGGTGACCTTGGGCCAGTCACTGCCTCTCAGCCTCAGAGGGAGGCAATGGTAAACCCCCTCTGAATACCGCTTACCGTGAAAACCCTATTCATAGGGTCGTCATAAGTCGGGATCGACTTGAAGGCAGTCCATACTCCATAAGACTACTCCACACTTACATGCACAGTATAATTTTTATACATAGAGTACAATCCTCTGCATGTCTACACAGAAGTAATTTACATTGTGTTCAATGGGACTTATTCCCAGGAAAGTATGCATAGGGTGCAGCCTTAGTGACTTGCAGCTGAATGTGTGAATTAGGAGTGTACATGACTGCACTGGGCCTCTGATTGTGGGGAGGTGCCAACTGTTTGACCCAGTGTTTCCATGTGGGGTCTATGCTAGTGGCTGCTAGAATTTGCAGTTTATAAGCTTAAAGGAACACAACAGCAGTCAACTGACATTTTATTCATTTATTTAACTATGTTTATATGTTGACTTTCACTGTAAAAATCTTCAGGGAAGCTCACAACAATCATAAACGCAACAACAGTAAAACAATACAAAAGGAGGAATAAAACTATAATCATAAGTTACACGTCTGGGGGGAAGACATTTGCCTGATGCTGAAAAGACAACAGACAGCAGTAAAGTTTCCTGGGGAGAAAATGCCATAACTGGGGTGCTACATCTGAGAAGGCTATCTTCTCAGTTGTCACACACTTCACTCTGAGCACCCGTGAGGCTATTGCAAGCATTTTAACTGAATGCTCGAGAAGGGTTTCAGGTTTTGTGGATGCTTTACTTGGAACACTCAAAAACGCTCAACCCTCATCGGATCCTAGTGTCATGACTTTTCATGTAAACTCACACATTTTGTTGTAGATGTTTGCAGTTGCATGGGAGAAAATTGTCCACTCTATGAAGTGATCTGATGGTTTTGGATGCAATGTGCACTGTGTGAAAATCAAAGCAGAGTACCAGCCAACCTGCTAAATGTGCATTATACCTTTCCGTTTACAAGATATCTGCCATCATGGTTCTCCGTTTATCTTTCAGCACATATGTTAAGAAATATTGAGCTGCATACATATTAAGCTCATAATACTAAATCCAAAATGGAATGCCTCTGCCTTGGCTAGAAGTGCATAACTCCATCATGGGTGATAAATCAGCCAAAATCTGTCTGCAGTACATCACACAGATATAACAAATTCTCACTAAATGATAGCTTAGTTCAAAAACCAATAAGGGAGCTTTTGAGATCACATGTCTCATTTATAAATCTTTAGACCCATCATAACTCCTCTATTAAAAATCATATAAAATGAAACAAATTTTAACTACATTATCTCACAATTTCATGAATGTTTAGGCTGCAATGTCATTACTTCTACTTATTTAGAGGTAAGACCAACTGAACTCAGTGATACATTCTCCTAGAGTTTGGGCTACAAAGATGTGTTTACTTAGGAATCCACTGGTTAGGCTTTCCACTTTGGGTTTCAGGCATCTAGGGCATGCTAATATGAACTAAAGTCATATTAGGCATCATTAGGATATTAATATCTTTTTTAAAAATAACGTATCAATTTCTGCACTCGGTGAAGCTTAGAACAGTTAAAATCATACTGCTGATTAATTAGTTTCTTCCAAAGGCTTCTAGCTGATTACCTTCATACTAGTAAGTACATCTAGCTGCAGAACAGGAGACAGGTCACAGGTAACTAACCTGCAGTATGTATATGGGCTGCCAAGAGGTTCCAGGCGGCCTGTGGGGACCCCGCAACAATTCTGTGGCCATTTTGTGGTGTGTGTGTGTTTTCTTTTTTAATGTAAACATTTTCTTGCTGAAATCCCACCACCACTTTCCCCCTATTTTTCTGTGGCCCTTGGGTAATTTTGCCACTTTAAAAAGATCAAATTAATTTTTTCCTGCTGCTACCTTTGGGTGCACTACTAGTAGTGCTACTCAATTGCAGCCGATTCACTTTACTTCTATTTACAGCTGGCTGCATTGTCTCCTGCTGCGATACCTTCAGCAGCCAAAACAATGCAGCTAACAGTGAAGTGAATAGAAACAATAAAAGTGAATAGAATTAATGAAATCAGCATTGCATACTGAATGCATTGGTGAGCAAATTAAATTTATTTAGGGGATTTTGGTGGGGAGGGGGAGGAAAGTTGAAGGACTTTGACTTTGAGGGAAATAGTTAAAATAAAATAAAAAGTAAAAGAAAGATTAAGTAAGGGAATGGACTGACTTGGGATAGAAGGTATTGCAACAACCTTTAATTCAATTTAAAAGTAAAATAAAATACAAATAAAATGAGTTTGGGGAAAATAATGATGGGAATGGACTGATTTGGATGGAAAGAAAGTAAAAGTTACCAATTTTCTGCTTTGGCCACACCCACTTTTTCACCTTGGCCAGATCCACTTTAATATACACTTCTCAGAGTGCTTGCCACGGTCAAGCCATTCTTGGGATAGATACTGTCAAGTTTGACAGCACTTATTGTTTACCCCCTTCCCAGATTGATAACCACTGTACACAGTCTGAAAGTATGCAGTCTAGGGGTGCTTCTGGATCCAAATCTGTCACTGGAGGCCCAGGTAGTCTCAGTGGCTAGTACCTTTTATCAGCTATGCCTGGTAAGACAACAATGACCATTCCTGGAGTGGGAGAGCTTGGCCACAGTAGTTCAAGGCACTGGTGACTTCAATACTGGATTACTCCAATGCACTCTACATGGGCCTTCCCTTGCACTTGATCTAGAAACTGCAATGAATGCAGAATGCTGCAGCCAGATTGCTGACAAGAGTGAGATCCTGTCAGCATATAACACCTCTGCTCAGAGAACTGAACTGGTTGCCAATTTATTACCGGGCCAAGTTCAAGGTGTTACTACTGGTACATAAAGCCCTTAACAGCTTTGGACCACTTTACTTGCAGGATCGCACACTGGAGCACTTCAATCTGCAGAACTAGGACTGTTACAGGTTCCGCATCATATTTGTTCTGCACTTGTACGAAATTGTTCTTTTAGTGTGGCAGCACCTACACTTTGGAACTCTCTGCCTGTTGACATCAGGCAGATGTCTTCACTGTACTCTTTTTGATGCCTGCTTAAAACATTTTTGTTTAGGTAAACCTATCCAGACACATAGATGTTGATCAGTTTTAATCTTTTTAGTCTGTTGCTGGTTTATTTGTTTAAAAATGTTTTAATGACTTGTTTTTAAACACTTTTATTGATAATTTTAATGTTTTTTTGTAAACTGCTGAGAGGTTTGTTTTTTAAATCAAGCGGTATACACATCTTGTTAAATAAATAAAGCCATGTAGGAAGAATGTAATGTTAGCTTTATACAGTTGCTGTGGTGAGGAAGGAACCAGTCTCAACTGATCATGAACCATGAAAAAAATGACTTAAGAATAAGGGCTACTATTTGTTTTCAAGCTGTGTTCCCAGGAACCTTGGATTTCTCTTGAATGCTATTGAAGCTCCACAATGTAGGGCTGAGTGGAATGTACTAGTAGACCTCTTGGTGAGTCCAAGCAGATTGGCATTTAATCCCCAACAGTTTAATATTAGTAAGAAAAGAAACACAACCCTTTGCTGTGGCTGATTTTATTCTAATCACTTTTCTCTAGGGCTGTGGGAAATTTTTTATTTTGTTTGTATGTCAATCAATCAATCTTTATTTACAGTCAACTGACCACAAATACAGAACATAGTATTGAGTATTATAAGATAAAAACTACATGATAACAGAGACTACAACAAACCACAAAAGCAACTCAATTAGTTTAATTGCCATTAACAATCTTGCAGGGTCTGGTCAAGATGGCCAAGTTCAGAAATTTTGCCACTTGCTCAGTAATTGCCTTATCAGAACCCTGAAGTAAAACAGTCAAAAGGGACTCAGAAGAGTGGCCTGGGAAAGACTGTGTGATAGGGTGTATTAGGCCTTTTCTGGCCGCTTTGTAATAACTGCAGTTGAGCAAAACATGTGAAATAGACTCCACTTCATCATTATTACAGGGACAACATCTATTGTTACTTGGAATTTTGTTGTATCTGCCATCCAGAAGTTTGGAAGGTAAGGCATTAAATTGGGCCAAAGAGAATGCCCTCCTATACTTGGGAATAAATATCCAGCTTAGGTAGGGCATCCCATCTTTGCAAAAAAGGCCTAATAGACTCAATGACTGGGGGAACAGGGACCCTGTGCGGCTGCAGAGAGCTCTTGGATATCAATATCCACTAGCCTCTGTTTAACAATCCCCTTGGCACTTTCAAGGTCCATGGAAAGCAGATCAGAAGGACAGAGACCTACTGAGATAACTTTTTCCACCACCACCTTTGTTCAAGATGACTCAGAGGAGTCTCTCATTACCTGAGATGTGAAGGAGTTGTGAGTGAGCACAAGGCAGCAGCGAAGCCAAAAGTGAATAGCATAAATCCAG
Source organism: Rhineura floridana (assembly GCF_030035675.1). Classification (NCBI taxonomy): domain Eukaryota; kingdom Metazoa; phylum Chordata; class Lepidosauria; order Squamata; family Rhineuridae; genus Rhineura; species Rhineura floridana. The sequence continues at coordinate 17,451,926 of NC_084488.1, read as the reverse complement.
GCTGAGCATTTTAAGGAATTAAGGCCAGCCTCCAAATTAAGGGAGGCTCCAGAGACACATCTTGGGACACCAAATATTGACCTAAGAAAAAAGGATTGAGTTCCTTCAAGTGAGCCCTTGAAGTAGGAAAACCAGATTGGTGCCCCAAAAAGAAGCAGAGGGACTATTTTGGTTTTAAAGACACGGATGGCCGCTGGCAGGAATTTTCTACCCTTTGTAAAAAAGAAGTGGGTCATTGTGCCCATATTTTTCTCAGCTTTGGCCTTGACATATTTTTCTTGGATTCTCCAGCTTACTGCTTCATGGAACCAGATACCCAGGTATTTATTGGAGTCGACCTGTTCAATTCTATCGTTTCCCATAAACCAAGGATACCTGACCTTTCTTTTAGAGAATACCAATACTTTCAATTTGGAATAATTAATTATAAGAAGATTTTTTTTACAATACTCCACAAAGCCACTCAGTAGTCTCTTGAGGCCCAGCTGAATTTGAGAAATTAAGACCACGTCATCTGCATAGAGCAGAATAAATACCTTTGGGTGCCCGAACTTGGGTGGATGGGATTGTATCATCCCCAATCCAGTGGGAAGATCAGCCAAATATAGGTTGAATAGAGTAGGGGCAAGGACACACCCTTGTCTAACACCACATGAGGAGATAATCTCCGTAGAGAAATGACCTTGATTGTCAACGGATGTATTATGGTACAGTATGTGGATCAAGAACAATAGTCTTTTCTCAATAAATTTGTTTGCATTTAATGAGATGCTGCCTAATTTGCTTTTCTCAAACCAATATGCAAACCAAAACACACCTGTCCTTCAAAATGTGCACTTCACCAAATTTTGTGCTACAGTTCTCCAATCAAACAATGTGTGCCAAAAAAATCATATATTAGGGGAAAGCGTGCTTAAAAATGTATATACTTGTAAACTTAACATTACAGAATGCACTCTGTCAGGGGCAATTCCTTGCAAAAATGTGTATATTAGTCAAAACTGCCTACAAAAACATGTGTTTACTAGGAGAAATTCATATTAAAATGCTGACAAATTTTCATGAGGATTTTTTTTTAAAAAAAAGCAAATTGCTGAGGAAAAGAGGGAATCTGAATTTAAGATTGGAAAAAAATGAGAAATGAATTGATACATTCATCCATCCCATCCCTGACTTAGTATTCCTCACCTGTAAAAGATTACTGTTTATTTAATAGGCTACTTTTGACCAAGTCTTTGTGCCAGTTTTACAGTAATGTGTTAGAATCCCTAATCTGTAGTAACTCAGGTATACATTATGCTCAGAGGCACATGTTATCAAATTCTTCCAAGCTACACAGGAAGTGGATTGGACTGTGAAAGACCAACCCAAATGGTGTTTGCATTTTGACCAATTTGTAGGGCAGTCCAATATCTCAGAGAGGAGGTCAGGTCTCCTGCTCCCCTGGTGCATTCACTATAGCTGCCCAATTTCCCTGCTTTTTAAAGTTTGATAGAAATATCTCTTGGCTATAGCTACATTTTTAATCCGCAAGTTTTTTTTGCCTATTAGTGAATTTGTACTTGCATATGAAAATCATCCCAGTGGGGTATTCATGGCATGTAAGACGCAATTGGCTTCACCATCCTCAAGTTACTGTTTTGCTCTCCAGGTGGTAGACCTTGGTATTCTAGCAAAAAAATAAAATAGATCCCATAAGCCTAAAGTTAGGCCACTTCTATTCTGTGGTATAACTCTCAAATCACACTGGATGACAGCCAAGTCCAAATGACTTGGCTAGTAACTCCTCTTCTCAACTCAACTTCAATGTACACTTTGTATTTTGATTATTTTAAAGACAAAAGTGAGGTATAAATATTTAGTAAACTAAACACTAAAGCTCAGACTTCCCTTCAGAAACATCTTAAAATTCTGTGTCAGATATGTAAAGATTCATTGACAGTCAAATCAATCGGGGGGGGGAGTAAGGGCATTTCCCTAGTCTTATTGAAACTCTTGGTCTTCTCAGGTGTTCTGCCTGAAAAGAATCTCTCCAAATATGCTTTACATTTCATATAATGAAAATTGAATGCTCAAAGTGTGCATGCACAAGCCCCATCCCCAGGGTCCCCATGTACCTGACCAGTAGAATCCTCCACATATTTGGGGACCCTGATAAAGCAGGGTCCTCAGTTACACAGAGGATTATACTTTTATTCAAGCAAACACAAGTAGTAGCCCTATACAGATTTTAGACATTTAATACAGGGAAGATCAGGGTATGAAGACAGGAATCAATGTGGAGATGAGCATTTGTGCATTCCAATAATACATAATACCATGACCAGTTTTGTCACTCCTAACTGAAATCCTTTGGCTTCCCTCAATATCCTTGCATAAACTCCTGTATGCAATTCACACCTTTCTTTAAGTAAAAGTTTAGTAGGAAGTCTGGGCCAAAGGGTTTTTGAGGAAAGAAGTCTGAAAACCAGATCCCCTGCTATTTTGATAATAAGTGGCTAGCACCCACCTTGATTGACTATATATAGGATTGTCAATTTAGGAGGGCTTCCTTCTCATTTCAGAGCACTGCATGCCCTAATCAGCACAGAGAGGTGTTATCCGAAATGTCCCACAATGTATTTTTTTTTTAGCCTGTAATTATGCCATCTTTTCTTTACCCTTTCTTTTCTTCTCGGTGATGGTGTTTTGGTTGTGTGTTTGTGCATGTGCAAATATGTTTGTGGTGGAGTGCATTCTGATAGTATATTCTATTTAGCATGCTGCATGCAGTGTCTCTTAACTTTCACTTCTACATTACATCCCTAAATAAAAATGAAGTAAGTTCAAGATTTATTTTTTTTAATAAGAAACTCCCTCCCCCCATTTACATCTCATGCTGACTGAAAAATAGCACACTAAACCTTAATGTCAAGAACGTTATGAACTCTCAGGTTTTAAAATGGTCTAAGAAACATTTGTATATTTAATAACATACATAAAAATGAAGTGCCACAATTACAATGAAAAGCAGAATGAGTAAAAGCTTATTAATAAGAGCACAATAGTCTTCACTTTCTGTTCACTTCACAATAATTGTGGGATAGCAGGGCTTATTTTCTATTATTATTTTTTCCACCAGTAATACATCCGTTTCCTTGTTAGTTGTATATAGTGTTCACCATTAAAATCTCTACATTTCCCCAAAGAGAGCATAAAATTACCATGAAGTGTTTCTTAGTTGATAAAATAGCAAAAATTCAAACATATAGTAACTTTTCACCGTTCTCTTTTGAATGTTTTGGTAGCTGATCTTCACACAATCTGTGTGACAAAAATTAAAACACTTGATTATTTATTTATTTTAGCCATAGCCAATAGTCAATAGTCAATTTATTTATATAACACACTTTCCACAAAGACATCTGTGCTCAAAGCAATTCACATAGAAAGTCTAAATAAAGTAGTATGGTAACAATACATAATAAAAAAGTATGGTATCACTACAACACTTAAAAAAAAGTATTTGTACAGCAGCAGCAACCACCACCTGCCCTTCACCAGCAGGTCCTATGACAGCCAGGTTACAACAATTTAAAATGCAGTATTCAAAACAGGTAGAACAAATTTCAGTCACAGGAATAGGGTGGGTCCTGAATATATATATCTCAGGTCTCAAAGGATACCAGGGTAAAAAGGTGCATCTTTAGCATCTCTTTATAGGCCATCTTTTGGGGCTTATTTCTCTCATGGTGGCTTATGCATCACAGACAGACTATACAAGTTCAAGGCAGAAGTATTAATCATTTAATAGCCCAGTTAAAACATAAAAACACATAAATCTCACCAGAATTTTGTTTTTTTTAAAAAAGCAATCTATTCTACAAAAGCTGTCTAAAAAGCAAAAAGGTCTTCTTTGACAGAAAACACATTCAAATGAATGGGCTTGTAAAAACGTCTTAAATGTTTGCAGCATTCAGGCTGAAAGCTCCTCTGTGGGGAGGGAATTCTACCATTTTAGGGTTCATATAGCTTTAGAGCGCTGTTCCCCATCTGTTGCCCTCCAGATGTTGTGGGATGACAACTTCCATTAGTCCTGACTATTGGCTATGCTGGCTGGGGTTGATGTGAATTGGAGTCCAACAACATCTGGGGACCCAACCGTTGAAGAACACTGCCCTTAAGCCATGCTTGCCAACATTGCCATTTGATCTATGACAACAATTCCCATGATTTCATTTGGGGGTATATGTGAAATGTAACACTGTGACAGCCATCACAAAATCAGTTAAGTCACTACAGCCAGTCAGATTAAATGTCAGTGAGGGAAAATAAGCCTGAGGACCATAGGAGTAATGAGGGAAAATGGTGCTGAAAAGTAGTGTCAGGAGGAGCACCGTTGACACAGAGGGAATGAATGCGTTTGGATGTTATAATAAACTGTGGTTTATTGAAATAGGAATGAGCCTAGTCTCCCCCAGTCTCACATCTTCCCCCTCCCTTTTTCTGTTCTGATGTGACCACAAGGAGGAGATTGGAATCTTTTGCTTCTAATTTCAATTAGTAACAGGTCAGAGAAGTCCCTACCCTAAAAGGTGTGGTAAAGCTTAATTATAGTTTGATGAAACAAACAAGCTCCACAAACCATGGTTTGAAGGTGGCTTGTTTCAAACAAGCCATAATTAAGATTAACAATAGTTTCCCTAGGTTTGAATGACATAGGAAGCCATGGTTAATAAAAAAAACCACCCAGAAGTGAAACCTTCCAAACTTCTTCTTGTGGCTGCTCCAGAGGAGGAGATGAAAAGGGGGAGGATATGAGTGTGGGGGTGGGAGATGGGTCTAGGCTCATTCCTGTGACAATACATCATGATCAGCAGGGGCAAAGTGTTTGCAACATGTGTTGTTAAAGCTCTGGAAATGGAAGATGTTTCTTGAAGCTCACAAAAATGATAAAAAGCAAGTAAGCAGTATCAGCTCAGCCCTACATTTAAGCTATTTGCTGCAGTTAAGGTCCTGTACTAATCTGTGTGCTCCCAACTTGCTGTCTAGCTTTGCCTTGCAGGGAGAAGATGCAGAATATTAAATTCTTTAAGCAGCAAGCTGTGAGATGTTGGTGGCCAGATGCGAGAACTTGACATGAATGATGTACAAGATGTAATATAACCCCAGACATCTGAAGCTCCTGCAGTACTTAGACTCAACTGGGTGAGTCAAAGCCACAAAAGGGTAATCCTTGCCCATGATATAGTACTGGGAGTGATGCCTGTTCAGGTCTACAAGCAATGATTATAACCCATTTGATTTATATTCCCTTCAGTCAGCATCAGAAAGCAGCTTCTCGGTTTTTGTCTTTCTTTTTCCCCTTCCCCCACCTCCACCCTTACATCACTGATTATTGTATAGCAATTCCATAACCTCTTTGTAATTAATTACTAATCTGAAATCCTGCTTTTGTTCTTTATATATTTAACAACTATGCTTTCTTCATGCACACTGCAGGAATGGTTGATCGCCATTTATTTTGGGGGGCAATGAATATCTTCCAGTTTTAGTTTTAATGGAAAAAATGGGGTTTTTTTTTTTTGCTATTTGGGGCAGAACTTGTTGGCAAACTATTCTACAAGATCCTTTCAGCTGTGCAAATATTTCACTATTTGTCCTGGTTTAATTACTTTGTTTCCAGGGCTATGCACAGCCCTCTCCAACCCAACCCAGGCCGACGTGGGGACCACTCACCCTCCTGTGGATCCATCTCCAAAGTAATTTGGGGGTAGGGGTAATGTTTAATTGAAATGGAAATGGACTGCCTTCAAGTCGATCCCGACGTATAGCGACCCTATGAATAGGGTTTTCATGGTAAGCGGTATTCAGAGGGGGTTACCATTGCCTTCCTCTGAGCCTGAGAGGCAGTGACTGGCCCAAGGTCACCCAGAGAGCTTACATAAACATATGGTCAGGAGAGGGTAGAGGAAAGAGATGCATCTCCTCCCCCCCCCAATTGAGAGCATGGAGGGTTCAATTCTGTGGAGTCCTGCTTCCTTGCAGAGAAAACTCTTGAGAAGCATCACCCACAGGATTGGACCCTCCTACTCTTGGTTGGGAGAGAGGGAAACATCTCCTTCCCTCCCCTCTGAATTTAGAGGGGGGTTCAATTCTGCAAGGTGCTGCTTTGCAAGAGGGGAAGGCTCTTGAGAAACAGCACCTTCCAGCCTGCAGGACTGAATCCTCCACTTCCCTAACTTATTCCCTACTGGTAAAGCAGACCCTTGCAGCCTTCCCAGCTGTTGCCCCACCCCCTGACTGCCGAACTCGGCCCAGCGCCAACTCAGCCCAAACCCAGATTGCTCACCACCACCTGAATTGGCCTGATTTACTTCAGGCTTCAGCCAAATCCAATGCACAGACTTACTTGTTTCTCTTGCCTGTATGACTTCACAATCCCAGCTTCAGCCCATTTTTGCAGTGCTAATTTATCATAGAATCGTACACCTAGAAGGGGCCTATAAGTCCATCGAGTCCAATCCCCTGCTCAGTGCAGGAATCCAAATTAAAACATACCCGACAGGTGGCTGTCCAGCTGCCTCTTGAATGCCTCCAGTGTTGGACAGCCCACCACCTCCCTAGGTCATTGGTTCCATTGCCATACTGCTGTAACAGTTAGAAGGTTTTTCCTGATATTCAGTTGAAATCTGGCTTTCTGTAACTTGAGCCCATTATTCCGTGTCCTGCACTCTGGGACAATCAAGAAGAGACCCTGGCCCTCCTCTGTGTGGCAACTTTTCAAGTATTTGAAGAGTGCTACCATATCTCCCCTCAGTCTTCTCTTCTCAAGGCTAAGGATGCCCAGTTCTTTCAGTCTCTCCTCACAGGGCTTTGTTTCCAGTCCCCTGATCATATCTATTGCCCTCTTCTGAACCTGTTCCAGTTTGTCTGCATTCTTCTTATAGTGTGGTGTCCAGAACTGGACACAGTACACAAGATGAGTCCTAACCAGTGCCAAATAGAGGGAAGCCAATACTTCACACAATTTGGAAATTATACTTCTGTTAATGCAGCCTAAAATAGCATTTGCCTTTTTTGCAGCCACATCACACTGTTGACTCACATTCAGCTTGTGATCAACAACAATCCCAAGATCCTTTTCATATGTTGCATTGCTGAGCCAAGTATCCCCCATCTTATAACTATGCATTTGGTTTCTTTTTCCTACATGTAGAACTTCACACTTGTCCCTGTTAAATTTCATTCTGTTGTTTTCAGCCGAAGCTCCAGCCTATCAAGATCCCTTTGAATTTTGTTTCTATCTTCCAAGGTATTAGCTATCTCTCCCAATTTTATGTCATCTGCAAATTTGATAAGCATTCCCTGCACCTCCTCATCCAAGTCATTAATAAAAATGTTGAAGAGTACTGGACCCAGGACCGAGCCCTGTGGTACCCCACTCGTTACCTCCCTCCATTATGAGAGGGAATCATTGATAAGCATTCTTTGAGTATGATTCTGTAGCCAACTGTGGATCCACCTGATAGTTGTTCCATCCAGCCCACATTCAGCTAGTTTGCTAATTGGAATATCATGGGGCACTTTGTCAAAGTCTTTGCTGAAGTCAAGATATATCATGTCCACAGCATTCCCACTGTCTACCAGGGAGGTTACCTTATCAAAAACTAAGATAGGATTAGACTGGCAGGATTTGTCCTTGATAAATCCATGGTGGCTTCTACAATGTTATACCATTTTAAAAAATAATCAAATAAAACTTAACTTTGTCATTTTCTTGGTAAGCAAAGCGAGCAGGGGCAGAGCCCCTAGTACTTTATACATGGCTTAAAATTCTAAGCTCTTGAGTAGTCCCTACAATAGCCTTTCTTTCCTTTACTCTTTTGGTGGTGGAGGAGATGTGTTGAGGTGTGTAGAGGAGAGGTGTACAAATGCCAAAGAAAAGATTTTAATATTTTAATGTAACTATATGTTTTAAGTTTGTACATCGCCCAGAGTGGCTGGATTGCCAGCCAGATGGGCAACTAATAAGTGAATGAATGAATGAATGAATGAATGAATGGACTGTGTGTGGAGATGTGTCCTATTTGCCATCCTTGGGACACCCTGGGAAACTCACCAGACTCACCTCTCTGTTATGGGGGGGGAGAGATGCATCTCTTTCCTGCACCCCCTCCTGACCTTATGTTTATTTAGGGTTTAAACAACCCTAATTAAAAGAAGAAACCCTATATTTTTATAAGATGTTGGGGTGAGCTGTGTTTGGGCCTTGGGTGAGAGCTAGTGTGGATGCATGAAGTACTGGGTGAGAGGGGAGGTGTGGCAGCAGGAGAAGGAATTGATATCAGTTTTTTATTTATTAGTAAGTTGTATTAATGTAACATTTGCATATATAACATTGTGTATTTATTGTTTCTGTTGTTGTTTCAGTTTTCTGTAAATAGCTTAGAGATATTTTTATATATTAAGTGGTATAGAAATGGTATAAATAAATGATAAAACAAATATTTCCTCCTCTTTTTCACTTGGGTCATGTGTGGACAATGGGTTTACATTTGCTCCCCAGAATGGGGACTGATTTTTCCTGTGAAATTCTTTAGCTGCTTCTGGAACTATCATGGACTTCTTAGAATTGAGCAGTCAGTATTTAGTAAAGGTGTGTGTGTAACACACTCAGAGAGAGAGACAGAGGTTAGTGCTATTATTTCCATTCTGAAGACTTTTAAAGAATGGCAGTTTGAGCAAATAGGCTGATTAGAAGCAAATGAGGTCAGGGCTCCTGTTCCCTTAGTTAATAGGTGTGTAGAAGAAAGAATTTCAGTAGCTTTTATTGTGACAAGAATATGGGCCTGTAAAAATCACCTGTTACAGCAGCTCCTATGCATTCTGGTTACCCTTTGAGCATTTTTCCCTTGACAATTTACATACTGCTTAATTAGTCAACTCTAAGTGGTGTCAAAACAAATTATCAAATATATGTTGATAATGGACATCATTTTCATGAAACGTGTGGCTGGTATGTTCATTTCTTCATTGCTAAAGTACATTGCTAAAGTAGATAAAGGGTCATTTCTTCATTTGCAACATGAAAATATGACTTCCATGTGTGGCTGAACTGTTACATTTCGAGCACCACAGATGAAACCTTCTTGCCATATGATGTCACCTTACTGGTTTACCATTAAAGCAAATGGATGCTTAAACGTCTTTAGCTAAGTTTTGCTCTTGGATGAGGCATTATTCATTTTGTGGATAGCATAAAACTTGGGGCTGCAAACACTGCTATGCTAAAATTTTGCAATATCCTAAGTAAAATAAGCTGTGGGGCAGATGCAACAAAGTGGAATTTAAGAAAAACAATCTATAGTGCCAAAAGAAGAAGTCTAGGCACTTTATCTACTCCCATGTCTTTTCAGTAGGGAGAGTGTAATTCACAAATCAGCCTCTCCATAACATGTCACTTTGTACCATAATCATGGAGAAGGAGCTAGTAGGATAGTAAGTACATTATGCCAATGTCTGCAAAGAAAACAACTTCTAAAACCTTCTAGTCTTCATTACTGCATAGGAAGAGTATTAAATTGAGTGCAGTAGGATTCATTTTATGTCCAGAATGGACTGCTGATCAGTGCAACATAAAGAATTGCTTGTAGCCAGTTGAGGAAATGACACAACACCAATATAAACAAGCAACACTCTTGTTCCCAGAAATGGTTGGGATCCAAGGGCTGCTGGGTCATCCCAGAATCTTGCACCACCCCAGAATAATTATGAAGGTTTCATCTTTGAACATGTGATTGCCATGCTGTATTTTTTTCAGGGCACTTGAAAGTCATCCTGTAGTATTGGGAGGCCTGTTTTATAAGGGCAAGAACTTTGGATCCTGATCATCATCTCCTAACTGCAGTGATTAGTTGCCATGAAATTTCCACTACAACAAAATCTGAAGTAATTTTGTGATTCCTTCTTGGGAAGTATCTCTAGCTATAATAAAGCAGGGAAATGAGGAGTGCAGCCAGGAGCAAAAGTTTCCTCTGTACACCTCATGGCATGGGAAATAGTCTGATGCTGTCCAGTGGACCAAAGTAACCCGTATGTTTTGGTGCGAGTAGAGAAGAAGGAGCAGCTAGGGATGGGCAAATATGTCAACTTCAATTTCTCCGTTGCTCATTTTTCCAGTCTTAAATTCAGTCCTCCACATTTCCACATCAATTTGTGATTTGTTTAAAAAAGTTCTCACGAAAAATTGTCAGTATTTTATTGCAAATATTTACTACTTTTTTTTATTTCTCTATATTTTTTTAAAAAAATCTGATGTGATATTATTTCATTTTTAGGAGTAAACATTTTAGAAGTAAAATCAACAATAGCTGACAATTTAAAAGTGCTGAAGTACCACTGGTTATAAAGGGAGAGTTCTGAAATCTTTCCATCTGAAATCAAAGGGACTTTCAGAAATGGTTACTTTTGATTGGATCATGACCTTTGTTCCTCTCCACAATCGCTTTCTCTCTGAATGTTACTTCTTTTTAAAATGAAGATTGATGTGACTTTTTATTATAATTTCTATTATGAACTGCATAAAAGGCTATATATACAACTGAAATAAATTCAGAGATATGGGATTGGAATATTGTTTTTGATCTTTCTTTTTTTCATTTCTTTTTTTTTAGTCTGCTTGACTGAAGATTCAGTTGGTTTGCAACATATTATGGTACTGTACATAAAATATTTGCTGTCATTTCGGGTTTAGAGAAAACAATGGGGCTTTGTTTAAAGTTGTATTATTTTCCTCCTAAACTGATGCACATTTGAACATGAACAATGAATATCAGTTGCTCTCCCTCACACTAGAATTAGGCAGATCAGCCTATTTCTGTTACATGCCAATTTTGCAAGTGACTTATGAATGAATTCTGTTCTTTTCCATTCTGTTTCAACTTTAATCTGTGATTTTTTTTAAAAAAAAGAAAATCTGTATTTAAAATATTTATCTCAATGCACACATTTCTAGATGTATTTTAACCTAAAATACACAATTATATATTGAGCTTGTGAACTATTTCACAGAATTTGGAGATTATTATTATTATTATTATTAACAATAATAACAATAACAATAACAATAACAACAACAACAACAACAACAACAACAACAACAACAACAACAACAACAATAATAATAATAATAATAATAATATCATCCAAAGGATAAATCCATATATTAGTCCAAGAGATGAGAATTCGGTTGATCCACTTAAAAATGAGGACCAAATGAAATTTTCTTCCCTCCCTACTCAGGCCTGCAAATTTGTGAATTGTGACCCATCAAGCTGAACACAGTTCATCACCATATACTTTGGCCTTCCAGGTGTTTGATACTCCCATTTTTGAAATTTCAGATAAGCAGCTATTGATACCAGAGAATTTATCCCAATTAGGGCTTGGGAGAAGAACTCTGGAGGCTTGTAAATGCTCTCCTGAAATCAGATGTCAGCATGTCAAGCTCCCAAATTCTTCTCCACCTTGGATTAAATTGCTGATATCCCAGCTTTAAATTGCTGATAATCTACCCAGCTTTAAACCTTCCCTTGGCACACAAAGGTATCAAATGCAATCAAGGATTATGGGAGGCTTGCAATCCTCCCATGATTCCAGGCTGTCGTTGACTACTGCATTGATAAAGAACACTTAGGGACAGAGGTCCAGCAAATAGGCTTTTTCCCAATACTTATTTTTTGTTTTTTTGTCCTGAGGCATAATTACACATCCACTTACTACATCTAATGGAGCAAGCAAGGATATCGGCGGGGTGTGTGTGTGTAAGCCAAGCTACCACAGATCATTGGCACTCCATTAATTTAATAGAGGAAGATAATAAGGCTGCAGGGTCAAAAGAACAAAAAATAGAGAAAACCCCATCCCAACTACCACAGAGGACCCTTTGAGTCAGATGCTCCTAATTCCTAGCTACCAAAGGCATCATACAGATAGCAGAGAGGTATTTCCAGTTTGGATTGGCTCAGAAAATGATCCAAGCGATTTTGCTATATTTTTAGTTAAAGTCTAGCCTAATTTCTGAGCTAATCTGAGCTAAGACATGGGTTGCTCATCCATCTCTACAGGCAACAAAGACAGGGCCTCTGGTGGGCCACCATACATGGCTGGTGGGCTAATGTTTTTCTGAGTCACTTGCCAGCTTCAAATAATGAGTAATGTTTCAAATAATGATAATCAATATTGCCATTTGTTGCCTGCCATTCTTAGTCCTTTCCACCGAGTCTGTGCAACCTGTGATTTAGAAAGGTGAATGCAGCCCATTACCTCTTTATGGCAGTGTTCTTGCTGGGGTGAGCAAAAACAGGAGTGTTTTCAAGAACCTGGGGCAGACCACAATACATTACTAACAGGATGTGTTCAAGCTTGGTAAGTTGCATTATAGAGGCCTGATCTTAACAGAGGATGGGGGAATCTATCGGAAAAAGTAACCAGGGAGAAGCAAATTGAAGCAGAACATCTACATATAAGAACTTTAGTTCGCAGTACTTCAAGCTTGAAGAAGCGAGCATGGCTATGAGTGGGAAGCTGATCAAATAGAAAGGTGTTATGGTTCCAAAGCTATCTACAGCTGACATTTATTATATCTGTTGTCTCAGTGAGGCAAGAAAAAAAGGACCTCTGTGACAGTCAAATAAGATATTGATCAGAGTGGTTTGAAATACTGTAGGTGGCTCTGGCATTAAGTCTTTTCAAAGGACTGTGTAAGCTCACAATCTGGATCTGCTGAAAGAGAAACTGGCATGGACACTGATGCTTCATCCTTTGGGTGTTAAAAGGCATCATAAATCTGAGCACCTGCATTGTTGCAGAGAAGACACTTAGGATTGCAATGGCAGGACAACAAAAGTATTTTACCAGGTTCAGCTAAGACCTGATTCTCATTTCAGGAGCAAATATTTGCCTGGGCTTACTGTTCAGACTGCTCTTCCATGCCAATAAAGAAGAGAAAATTACAAGGTTACATATACTTTTAAAGCACATCTCTCCTCCCGCCCTCAAAAAAATCTGGACTCTGTAGTTTGTTAATGGTCCTGGGAACTGGAGCTCTGTAAGGGCAAAACTACAGTTCCCAGGTTGCTTTGGGGAAATGTGCTTTAAATCATAGCCTTGTGCCCTGAGAATGGTGCACTGTTGTGGGGTGGAATGTAGCCCCAGACAGCAATGGGTAGGGGGAATCATTCTCCCACCTACACTCTAGCTCTTGCTGGACCACCTGTAGTCCTGGGCAATCCCATGAGAGTTCCAGGAGGGGTGGGCTCAGGCCCAGGCCTGTAAGAGGCCTCAGCCATGCTACTGCCAACCTGTTTCTTCATGTGCCAGCTTTTCCACCCCATCTTCCCTCAGATTTAGTGCATCACTGAACTGTTCCTAACAGGGACACTGGCCGCATGGGAATTTTTTCCTCTCAATCAAATTGGCTTTTGGATGAGTAGTTTTTTTCACTTATCCCTCAGTGATTGTTATGCAATCTGTTAAGTGTTTATATGCTTCTGTCACAACTTAAGGCAAAAGCGGCATTGGGTAGGATCAAACATAAGGACACCCTCATGAGGTGTATAGCGGAGGTCCATGTGAGCCATGCCCCTAGCTCAGGAGGGGCCCAATCTTAGCCAGCTCGTAACTGGTTGGCCAGCAGGATCAGGATTGGTATTGGGACCTGTGCTTTTTAACTTGTTCATAAATGATCTAAAGTTAGGGGGTGAACAGTGAGGTGGCCAGTTTGGCTGATGCTACTAAATCACTCAGGCTTGCTAAAACAAAAAAGGATTGTGAAGAGCTCCAAAAAGACCTCACCAACCTAGGTGAATGGGTGGTAAAATGGCAAATGCATTCAAAAAAAGGAAGGAAGGAAGCCAGACCATAAATCACATCGTCTTCGATGTCTGTATATTAATGCCCAAACAGGACAAACCTGAACTCAATACAGGAATGTAAATATGACTTGATAAGGTGGAAGACAGCAGAAGACGCCAATGTGGTTTCACAAAAAGCTTAAGAGATGACCTGAAGATGAATAATGACACATATGGGAAATGGAAGGAAGGCCAGGCCACAAAGGAAGAGTACAGACAGATAGCACAGAATTGCAGGAATGGCATCAGGAAGACTAAAGATGAGAATAAGCTCAGGTTAGTGAGGGATGTCAAAAGTAACAAAAACGTTTTCTTCAGGTACATCCATAGAAAAAGACAAAGAAAATAAATGGTGGTTCAGCTACACAGTGACGATGGCAAATTGATAAAAGATGATAAAGAAAAGGCAGAAATGCTCAATTCCTACTTTGGCTCAGTCTTCTCCCAAAAGAGGGTCTATGATCCTCCTGGCAAACATGAAGTTGAAGGGGCAGGATTAAAGTTTGAGATTGATAGACAAATGGTCAAGGAATCCTAATCACTTTGGATGAGTTCAAATATCCAGGGCAGATGAATTGCATCCTAGAGTATTGAAGGAACTGGCTGAAGAATTCTTGGAACCACTATCTATTATATGTGCAAAATTGTGGAGGGTGGGTGAAGTACCGGATGACTGGAGGAGGGCTAATGTTGTCCTTATATTCAAAAAGCATAAAAAGGAGGAACCTGGGAACTACAAATCAATCAGCCCAACATCAATCCACTGGAAAATTCTGGAGCAGATTATAAAGTAGTCAGTCTATAAGTACCTTGAAAACAATGCAGGTATTACTAGTAGCCAACATGGATTTATCCAGAACAAATCCTGCCAAACTAAACTTATCTCATATTTTTATTGGGTAACTTGCTTGGTAGACTGTGGGAATGCTATGGACATAAGTTATCTTGACTTCAGCAAAGCTTTTGAGGAAGTGCCCCATGATATTTTGGTTAGCAAGCTAGCTAAATGTGGGCCACATAGAACAACTATCAGGTGGATCCACAGTTGACTACAGAATCATACTGAGTGCTTATCATGGTTCCTTCTTAAATTGGGAGGAGGTAACAAGAGGGGTACCTCAGGGCTTGGTCCTGGGCCCAGTGCTCTTCAACATTTTATAAATGATGTAGATGGGGAGGTGCAGGGAACACTTATCAAATTTGCAGATGATACAAAATTGGGAGGGATAGCAAATACCATGGAAGACAGAAACAAAATTCAAAGTGATTTTGATAGGCTGGAGCATTGGGCTGAAAACAACAGAATGAAATATAATAGGGGTAAGTGCAAAGTGCTGCATCTAGGAGAAAGAAACCAAGTGCAGAGTTATAAGATGGAAGTACTTGTCTCAATAATAGTACATGTGAGAAGAGTCTTGGAATTGTTGTTTATCACAAGCTGGATGTGAGCCAACAGTGTGATGTGGCTGCAAAAAAAGGCAACTGCTATTTTAGGCTGCATTAACAGAAGTATAATTTTCAAAGTACTAGTTCCCCTCTATCTGGCACTGGTTAGGACTCATCTTGAGTACTGCGTCCAGTTCTGGATAAGAAGGATGCAGACAAACTGGAACAGGTTCAGAGGAGGGCAACGAGGATGATCAGTGAAGTGGAAACAAAGCCCTATGAGGACAAACTGAAAAAACTGGGCATATTTAACCCTGAGATGAGAAGACTGAGGGGAGATATGATAGCACTCTTCAAGTGCTTGAAAGGTTGTCACACAAAGGAGGGCCAAGATCTGTTCTCAATCATACCAGAGTGCAGGACACAGCATAATGGGCTCAAGTTACAGGGAGACCTATTTCAACTGAACATCAGCAAAAAACGATTACCTGTTGGAGCAGTATGACAATGGCACCAATTACCTAGGGGGATAGTAGAGGTATTCAAGAGGCAGCTGTACGGCCATCTGTTGGGGATGCTTTAAGTTGTATTCCTGCATTGAGCTGGGGTTGGATTTGATGGCCTCACAGGCCCTTTCCAACTCTACTGTTCTGTGATTCTATGAAATGCAATTAAATATAAATAAGTGTAAAGTTATGCAAACAGGAGCAAAAAATCTTAATTTCACAGATATGCTCATTGGGTCTGAACTGGCAGTGACTGACCAGGAATGAGACCTTGGAGTCGTAGTGCATAGCTGAATGAGGATGTTGACCCAGGTTGCAATAGCTATGAAAAGGGCAAATTCCATGCTATGGATCATTAGGAAAGGTATTGGCCACAAAACTGCTGATATTGTAATGCTGTTATATAAGTATGTGGGGTGGCCGCATTTGGAGTACTGTGTACAGTTCTGGTCACCTCACCTCAAAAAGGATATAGTAGAGCTGGAAAAGGGCTTACTTTGAAAACAGGAGAGAGTGATGGAAGTTGCTCTTCAGCTCAGAGAATATGAAATGAACGGAGGGAGGTGGAGGTAATGGGTGTGGAGAGGGGAACAATTGACACACCCACCTAAGAGCATTGGAACTAAGCATCTGCAAGCCCTAGAGATGCAAAGTGGAGACGTTCTTTCCTTCCCTTTTTGGATTATATCAGGATTGGGTTAATACAGATTTAAAGGGGAAAACTGCATGACAGCTTCTACTCGCCTGCAACATCATGTAAACCTTGCAAATTAAAAGAGGATGCAACTAGCACCAGATACACAGTAAATCAAAGTGTGTATAAACCTTTAGTTGGCTATGCCAGTCATTGGTTCTGGCTCCATGTACTATTTGGGCTCCCTGCCTTAAGCTCTACCAGTCCCAATGAGCATGAGCCACCAATGGCCTTGGGTGGACTTAAAAAGCAAAGACCTAACATTTTCCAATAAGTTGATTCCCTGATGTTGTGGACTTCATTGGATAAGAGGTGAATTCTTCAGTGCTGCCATGACGTGATAACATCATCATCTCATGCTGACTCAGCAAGTTCTGCCCTGGTTGCCATTCAGCATTGTACAAGGGAAAGCTTCTCTGGTATCGTGGTCATGCAGAGCATACAGGCATCTCATACCAGCATGTAAATATTTACATATGTTAGTTACATATTCACTTTCTTTTTTTCTAAAGTATTTGTTGACTTTGGGAGCAATTCTACATTGAGGAAGCCAGCAGAACTTAAGGGCACAATCCCATAGGTTAACTTAAACCAGCTGAAAGTACACTAGATTTTGTTCAGGAGCCCTTGGGAGGAGAGCTTGGAAAAGTTACTTTTTTGAACTACAATTGCCATCAGCCCAATTCAGTGGCCATGCTGGCTGGGGCTGATGGGAGTTGTAGTTCAAAAAAGTAACTTTTCCAAGCTCTGGAAGAACACTAGCTGAACCGGCAGAGCTTTTACTCGACATAATTTACACTGGGACTGGAGGTCATATGACCAAGCTGAATGGAAGTAGGATATGGCATAAGTCCCCCTTCCCTTGACCCCACCCCCACCACATACCCCAGAATCTTTTTTTTTTTAATTTATGCTGGCTTCATTTACACTGGTCTCAGCTGAGCCAGGATGAGAGATTTATGCTGGCATAGCCCAGTTGAGCTGGATTGCTCCCTTAGTGTGTATAAGTTATTTGCGGCTACAGGTAGACTATAGACATGAAGAGTGCAGTCCTAACGAGATCTACTCAGAAATAACTCACATTTAATTTAATGGGTCTTATTCTAAAATAAGTGAGCTGTGATTGTAGCCTTAATCCACTTCTTGCTGTGAATTTTAAAATCAATGGGATCCATACTTTATTACTTGTTCATTATTGAACATTATTGAAATGATCTCTTTTGCTACCTGTTGACTTCCTCTGTGCTCCTCAGTCTGAGGATTTCAAGCTGTCAAATACAAAATCATGTTTACTAACAAACATTTAAAACATAAATTAGCTTGAGTGTAATGTTTCAACAGATGCACACACATTGTTATTTTCTGTATGAAATACACTTTTATGAAATAAAATATTGCATTACAAAGAGGACTTATATATGTGGCCTTAAGAGTTCCTGTAAAAATGTTTAATATGCCCACCGGAATTCATACAATCCAGGGCACAACGAGCAAAATAACAACAGGTGCTAAACTGTCCTCTGATGCCTGAATGAGGGAAACAAGACAGGATTAAGTTTATACTGAACTGTAAAATCAGGATAGTGAGGCTGCAATTCTGACCACACTTACCTGGGAGTAAGTTCCATTAAATTCCATAGAACTTACTTCTGAATAGACATGGTTAGGATTGCAGCTGTGGCTTTGTGACAGGCCCATTAACCACTTAGCCACTTAATTTTGTCTTAATGTGCCACAGGAATCATTGTTGTTTTTGCTACCACAGACTAATAGGGCTATTCCTCTGCAAATTAATTATCTTTGAAAAGGAACACACAGTGAAGGTGATTTGTAAATATATATTGGTGGTTGGAACATGCATATCTATCATGCTGTACTATACAGTATACATGAAAAAGTGTATTTCCACATCAGCAGAAGAAAAAACAGAAGAAAGGCATGTGCAAAATTGCAGCAGAACAGAAAATAGCAGATGAAAGTGCAAATGAATGGCAGAACCTATTGACCCATGTTCATATATCCCTATAATGATTAAATCACCTACTGTTGCTATTGTAATACCAGGAGCAATCCTTTGTAGTTCATCTGAACTGATTTGTGTAAGAGGATTCACTGCTGTTTCCAGAAAAAAAACCTGCCCAGAGATTCAGAGGGCTCTTTGGCGCCAGTCTTTTTGGTGATTTATCAGACCTTCAGCTGCAGTCACTGATACAACCAAGGTCGGGGGTTTTGCTATTCCAGAAGTAGCTCCCTTATCCAATGACAGCACCTGTTCTGAGGTCTGGGTCATCTCTCAGGGTCAGCTGTTCCTTTTTAAAAAAGCAAACATGATACAGGAATGAGAAAAAATGTACAGTTTGGATTCACAGTTGACGATCACACAGGCTGGATGTAAGAAATGCTGAGCTTCATCATCAAGACAAGTGACAGTTTGTTGGATCTATAATTCCTCAGTACCCCTAACAGTCATGCCTATACTTACTTACTTGTCACTCTTTTCCATTTTCCTTCCATCTCTCTTAGATGTGCACCTTTTAGCATCGTTTCCACTGAGGCAACTTGAATGCACATTGACCAAAATTCAGGAAATTCGGAGGTGTGGATGCTATACACTCATCATCTATTGATGGACCTCTGAATGTTCTACTGGCCTGCAAAAAAAAAATGCTTTCACATTCCTGAAAAGCTCCGTCTTCCCCTGTGTGTCTTTGCCTTGTGCCCTTTAGCTCATCTTCCAAGTATCTTCTTCAACTGCACAGAATGTATTGTTGACCTTTTTGGTGTTGTTCACCACAGGTATTCCTTCATGCACTCCTCTTGCCTCTGCAATAAATGTTGTCTATCTCCTCTGAATACCGCTTACCATGAAAACCCTATTCATAGGGTCGCCATAAGTCAGAATCAACTTGAAGGCAGTCCATTTCCATTTCCATCTACATCCCAGATATTACTTGTTCTGTTCAGTTTTTTGTTTCTTCTACTTATCTGTGGCATTCACCCTTAGACTCAGATAAGGGAGGGGTTGACCAAGCTGCCATTTTTAATTATCCACTAAGAAGAACACCTCCCCGTCAATATAGCATCAATGACACCAGAAATCATAGGTTTATTGTGGAAAAGAAGTCCCATCAGCTCATTCCATGTTTCCAGGGTGTGAATGTTATCTTCTCTGTACCTAGGGCACAGTCCAGACAGCTCTAGAGGGATTAATTTGTGAACTGAGTCCTGTGATGTCCCTGTATATATATGACTGTAAATATGGTAAGTGCGGGTTTATTTGAGTGTATATGGTAAGTGGACTGAGTGAGAGGGGGGAGTACATCGGCTGGAATGCTGAAGAATGTTGTATTATGATTGGCTGAGCGTTTGAGTGTCGGAAGGTATAAATGAGAGGATGACAGTTGGTTGAGAGTTCTGTTGGTGGGAGTTCTGAGGAAGGCTGTTGGTTGGTTTTGTGGGTTGGATTGGATTAGGCTGGTAGTGAGGTAGGTTATTGACGACTAGTAACATAAAGAGTAACACATCTGATGAAACCATACGCTTGTTAAACTACCCCTTTAAGTAATCTTGTTCAGCATGGGGGGAAGATGGCTGCTGGCAGGCTGGTCCACTAGCGAGCTCTGGAGCTCATACCCACCTCGCCTCTTTTTTTGCTATCTTTAGAGATATTCTTTGGAAATTTTTATTCTGGAACCTAACAGCATCAACAACACCTATTTTTTGAAGGCTATGGAACCATTTTATCAGCAAGAAAACAGACTCTTTATCAGCCGGTGAGTCACAACTCTGCTTCGCATTACTAACTCAAGGAATATAATTTACCATAACAAAATCTAAGGATTCCTAAGATAAAACTACTTAGCCTTGGAGTCGACAATTTATAATTATACCTCCGTTCATCTTAGAGTTTAAAAGGCAAACCTTATAGTTTTTAAAATGGTTCAAACAAGGAAAAGATGTTATGAACATGACCATAAATCAGACCAGGTTTTGGAAGAATCTGGGAATGGGGATCAACAGCTTAAAATTACAAACTTCTTTTTACCAACCAAAGCGGATAAGACAAAGAGAAACGCGTCACGATCTATTGAGAAAACCCCTTCCCAAATCGAAACAGAACAATTCTGTACCTGCTTGAGTGAGGAATTCCAGGCAAGGGATGACCCAGAAATTATACAAAGCCTGGTGTATGGAACATCCACAGATCCCCTTTTTGGGCAGACGCATACACCTAGTCTGATCAACTCTCTGCCGCAGGTACCTGAAAGCAAGGAGACGCCATCTTCCTCTCTGTACAAGGACACTGACTTACATTCCCCCTTAGACATTCTGTCTACTGTGCATGCTACAGACATCGACAGCCAGACTCCTGTTTTTACTCAATCACAGCCTTCTTCTGCCTGCTCTACAGAAGTTACTGAAACCACGGAACTGGCACAAATTGGCCAAAAACTACTTCTAACTGGCCAAAAATGTCTGCAGTTACAATTAGCCATTGTGGCAAAAGAGACTGAAAACATCAAAGCTTTTTTGGAAGAAACAAACAACCTTCTAAAATCATTTATGGAAGAACTATCCAAACTATATTTGAGCCTAAACTACACTCTTCCCCCCCACAAAACAACAACAACACTGAAGTGTGCAAACATAAAGAAACCTCGTATTGCACCTAAGGAGAAAAAATCCAAAAACATAAAAAATTACAAACCGCCAAGGAGTAAGAAGATGAACTTTCAGAAACTTTTTAAAGTACTTAAAGCTCAACAGCAAACAGCTTCGCAAACAAAGAATTTATCTGCTTCATCTACAGCGAGAACACCCCCTAGATCTTATTGCAAAGCCTTACCAGAAAGCAAAAAAAGTCCAAATCTCCCAGAGCTACTTACTCACCCCAACCCGAGGTCCTATAGCGGAATATGCTCTACCAATAACAAGATTTCACGACGAGAGAATACAAATGGGAATTGGCTTCTCAAATATAATTCAAACAAACTTGCACTGCTGAATCTTCCTCTTCTTAACATCAAAGAAAAAGTAAACATCAGGAAGCAAAGAGTGTGTTACGCCCTCCAGTCGTTAGGTGTAATGGATTTACGGCCTGACGATATCTCGTATGTGGAATTCCTTTACAACCCCTCAACAAAAACGTCTGCTTTACTTACCTTTAAATCGGCTGAGACAACAGCACGGATAATTGCAAATAAATCCCTTCTCAGCTACCATGGAATATCCGTTCAGAGACATTTCACAAACCTGGCCAGTCCAATTTCCTTGTTCACAAAGAGAACTCCAACAACAAACCTTATCTCTTCACATGAGAGGAGGAAGTTTTCCTCGAACAGCAGCAAAAATATATCAAACTCTGGAAACTTGGATCCATTCCTGGAACAGCTTCCTCTTAAAAGCACATTAAACATGAACTGCTCTTCTCTATCATTAGGACCAACTATGCTGGAAAAGAATTTATCCCCTTTGACTCCCCCAGCACAAGAAACATTAAACCTTGAAACACTTAACTCCATAAACTCTGATCTTATTATTTTGGATGAAGTAAGCTCCTCCCCACCACCAGCTCCCATTTTCGTTCCGTTACAGTCACCTCCTTCTCTGGTAAACAGTAAGGAAAATCAAGATCTTGCATTTGACTTTGCTTGTGAGGGAGAGGAGGAACTACTAAATAGTTTCCATACATTCACTGAGATTGAACAAAGTGAGGTCATAAACAAAATGCAGAATCTGTTAAACAATCTAAGGGCAAAAAGGACATGTTCCAGATACTTGGAGGACTATGAACTGAACTCACCATCCAGCATTCAAGTTTCTCCTCTGAAAGTTCCCTTAAAGGTACTGCCACATTGTTACTCAAATGTTTGTAGACCTAGCACAATATGTGATGTGATTGTACATGAGGTTCCTGAACTGACTTGACAACCCTTATTAAATTCTAAAAACCCGATTCTATCCTGTGAATCTCCTGAAAAAATGGTAAACCCTCATTTCAGGACATCACAGCACTCACTATGCAAATCTTATACAGCAAAGGAAATTTCTCATCCTACGAATCCAATTATTAATGCATGCCAGGTTTCTGTTCTCTCACCTAATTTTACATTCCACCTTCTCTCCTGGAACATTGCAGGGTGGAATGCCAAACAAAAAATCCCTGACTTTATTACTTTTCTGAACAAATTTGACTTAATTTTCTTACAGGAGACGTGGTGTACCCTTAAATTAATAGTGGATGGTTTCTCTTGTTCATGTTTACCAGCGACCTATTCCCAACCCAGTTCCAAAGGCAGACCCAAAGGAGGCCTAGCCATACTCATCTCTACTTCTGTAACAGCTCGCTCTATAAGTTTAACCCCTTGTAAAAACATTGCACAGGCTGTTTTATTATCTTTTAGCACATTTTCTCTTCTGTTAGTAAATGTTTATATTCCCCCTCATGCCTCTCGGGCACAAATTGACTGTGACTGGGACGTTCTTACCAATTATCTAACATCACTCGAGGCTAAATTCCCCAAAGCGCCTCTCATTGTTATGGGTGATTTCAACGCCAGGTCT
Source organism: Rhineura floridana (assembly GCF_030035675.1). Classification (NCBI taxonomy): domain Eukaryota; kingdom Metazoa; phylum Chordata; class Lepidosauria; order Squamata; family Rhineuridae; genus Rhineura; species Rhineura floridana. Next base: position 17,428,881 of record NC_084488.1, on the reverse strand, counting down.
GGCCCCCACAATGATGCGCTATTTGCTTCAAACCTCTGGGGGGGCGAGGACACCGCCCCATACCTCCCAGGCTATGCTAGGACTTCCAAGGACCCCAAGATAAATTATGGTGGAATATGTTTATACCGATTCCTTGCTAGACACAGCCTAATAATGTTGAACGGTCATAAGCAGATAGATTCATGTGCGGAATTTACCTACATCTCTGGCCTCAGGTGCAGTGTCATCGATTACGCCTTGATCTCGCATTCCCTGTTCAGGTTTATTTCGGACTTTTCTGTCGGCTCCAGACAGGATAGTGATCACCTTCCCCTTACCTTTTCCTTTTATCTACCAGAACGCGGTCACTTGCTCCTTACCCATAAACCAATGGCAAATCTAATCCACCCTACCCATAAAAGGACATTTTGGACTCCCACAGTAGCCTCTAATGTGGCCTTATTTCTCACTTCCCCCTCTGTCCTGTCCTTACAGAGGGAGATCATGCATGCTTCTGATTCATATTTAGCGTCAATAGCGTATAACTCCTTAATTACCAAACTTAAAGCCTCTATTATCCCACCATCTTCTTCCTTCAGGGCTCCTCCTACCACTGGTTTTCCCAGATGGTTTGATAAGGACTGTCTTGATGCTAAGAAACAGCTGAGACGGCTATACCTTCAATATCGACACCAAAATTTAACCACCCTCCCCCCTGAGTATTTTATTATCAAAAAATACTACAAGCATATGATAGTCATCAAAAAAAGGCAGGTGATGCACGAAGATTGGGAAGCCTTAATTCAAGCCTCCAGATCAAATAATTCGAAGTGCTTTTGGGAGCTGATTTCTGGTTCTATGAGCCCACTAAATCCGGCCCCTTGCCACATTTCCCCATACCTCTGGGAGAAATATTTTTCTGCAAACAACGAGACTGTAAATGCTGTTTCCTTTATTGATAATTTAACAAATCTTCCCACTTGGCCACCTGTAACCCAAAAAGAAATTATTGATTTGATTGCTAGCTTGAAATCCGGCAAAGCTCCTGGACCTGATAACATACTTTCTGAAATGTTGAAGGCGCACCAAGCTTGGTGGGCCCCTCTTCTAGCAAATTTCTTTACTCTGATCAATAATTCCGGATGCTTCCCTGAGTCTTGGCTTGAATCCATAGTTATCCCTATATTTAAAAAAGGGAACAAAGAGGACCCAGCAAATTACCGCCCAATTAGCCTCCTTTCCATTATTGGCAAACTATATGCCTGCTACTTAAAAGAGAGACTCTCATCTTGGTTGGAGGAGGATAATATCCTTGGGAGGGAGCAGGCAGCTTTCCGGAAAGGTAGGTCTGGGATAGAACACTGTGTGATTTTAAATCACTTAGCTGAAAAATACAAGAACCGCTGGGGTAACGGCCTGTTTGTTGCCTTTGTCGACTTGAAATCGGCTTTAGATTCCATCCCTAGGGAGATACTATGGGCGAAACTCGCAAAATCTACGATCGACAAGAGACTCCTCTTCTTAATTAGCCGTCTGCACCACCACACATCCTTTCGTGTTAGATGTAGTCGTGAAGGTCATCTCACAAACCCCATTACTACAACAAAAGGAGTTAGACAAGGCTGCATACTAGCCCCACTTTTATTTAATTTTTTCATGAATGATCTGTCCCTTTATTGTCAATCCCCGGACTTCCACCCCCCTAAGTTAGCAAACCTGCATTGTCCCTTGTTATTGTATGCAGATGACGCTGTTCTCCTTTCTGTTTCTAAAGTAGGACTCAAACGCCTAACTAAAGCTTTTATGAGTTTCTGTCATGATAACAAACTATCTATAAACTTTTCCAAAACTAAGATCTTAGCTTTTGCCAAGCACTCTCCTGCTCACGCATGGACAATTAATACCCATAAAATAGAACAGGTTTCTCATTTCAAATACCTTGGTATACTTTTTCATTCCTCTCTGTCCTGGAATCCCCATATCCGAGGGGCTATTTCTACTGCTCGCAACTCAGCCAGTGGTATTCGAAGGTTCTTCTTCACTAAAGGAGGACAATACATTCCGGCAGCCCTAAAGGTTTTTAGATCCAAAACTATTTCTCAACTTCTCTACGGGGTACCTTTATGGATTGGCGCCTTCAACTCTTCTGCGGAGGCAGTTCTCTCCTTGTTTCTCAGACAAATTTTTGGCGTTCCCAGGTGCGTTCCTGCGGCGGTCCTTAGGTTAGAATCTGGCCTAGTCTCACTTGAGTCTCAAGCGTGGTTGGCCGCCCTAAATTTCTGGTTTAAAATGTCTTATGAAAAATCTACTGGCTATCTCCCTTTACTCTGGGAAGACTCTTTTACCTCGAAATGGGCCCGTACGTTTACAAATTACCTTGCAAGTATTGGCCTCTCAATTGAACATCTGATGTCCCTCGCTCCAGAGACAGTTAAACATTCTATCCGGACTCGTATCAACGATATGGACTTCCAACGCTCCATAACTGCAGCCACCTCGACCTGCTCTCCTATTCACTTTGGTCTGAGCTTTGTGCCTATGCTCAGTGCCCCTTATCTGGAAACTCTTACGATCCCCAAATATCGTCTAGCCTTTACAAAGGCTAGATTTAACTGTCTTATCTCTGCCTTACTTGAAGGGAGATTTAAACGTATCCCGTATGCAAACCGATTATGCCTTTGTGGTGTCAGCGCCATAGAAACTCTCTCTCATGTCATCTTTGAGTGCACCCTATATGACGATATTCGCTCCAAATTCATAACCCCCATCATAAATAAATACGCCTACAAACCGCTTAACTGTTTACTTTTACATCTTTTGTCAGCAGCTAATAAGGATACTATCCTGTCAGTTGCTAAATTTATTTTTGCGGCTCAATCAATTCGGAAGGCATCTATCCTTTCAGAAGCTTCCGCCACCCAACTGTAACTGTTTTCCTTGTTGTTTTATTGTTTTACTGTTTTAACATGACTGCAACTTTGTAACCATACGCTTGTTAAACTACCCCTTTAAGTAATCTTGTTATTCCTGTGTATATAAATAAATATTTCTTGGTTTACCTAATGCCTGATCCTTGTCTGGGTTTACCCAGACCAGAAGGGTGGGCAGGGCATATACCAAGGTTGGGAAACAGTATCAAAGGTGGCTGCGGTGAAGAGATAGTGTAACATCATCAGGTATCCAGAGCAACCCAGCGCTGTATGCTTTATAGGCACAAAGATACAGGGGGGTTGTGGCCTGCAAGTACACCCAGACACAAAGTATCAATAGGCCTGGAGGAGACTAAGGCACAGTCTCAAGGCAATATTGAATTACTGGGAGTGACTGGTGCTGCTGCTTAGCAGTGGGATATTGAGAGATTTTTGCTAGAGCCTGTGAGAGAACCATTTAAAAACCAGGACCCTGAGGTGGGACCATAACAAGGCGGTAGCCACAGGTGGGATCCTAGCAGGTGGTGGCCTGAGGTGGGATCCTGACAGGAAGGGTCCTGGCAAGTCCATCTGTAGAAGTAAGAAAATGCTGGATGAGATGCCTTTTTTCCATCTCAAAACAACAATGACAAATAACAGGTACAAGAAAATGCTTAAACAGAACCTAGCCAGAGTAAGGATGGGAAGGGAAGACTTGACTTCATCCAGGGCTGATTGAGTTCCAGCTGTTCATCCCCAATCCCTTGCCTTAGAGGACCTCAGTGAACCCTGCAGCCTAGTAGGTGGTGGCTGAAGGAGAAAACCAAGGAGGAGGGCAAGAAATGCCACCTGGATAAGCCCGGCTCCACAGGGAACATTATTACTGTTCCTGATAGCAGACTTTAGTGTGATTTCTACTGTGAGAATCTTTTGTAAGCCACTTTGGGAGCATTTTGAGGCTATAAAGTGGGATGTAAATATTCCAAAGATATCAATGAAGGTGAGATACTTACCATTAGGGTGGGGAGTCTTGCTGCATGTGCCAGCAGAGAATAGATGTTGCTGGCTGCCTTATTTATTTTGGCCCAATTTTCACTGCCTATATAACTTCTCAGGTCCTTTAGGAGGAAACAGTCACTCAGAATCAGTGGACTGGTCTGAGTCAAAGAAGCAGACTGCTGCCACTCACCACTGACATTTTTGTACCACCAGAAAGAGATCCCTTGCTTGTGCTAAAACTGTTCCACAAGAACCATGGGCTTATCCACGTGGGAGCATTACTTTGTACTAAAGATGCTGTTTTTACTTCCATTTTCTATTTATATGATACCACAGTAAGGGCTCAATGCCAGCGGCAAACACTCAGTTTTCTATTCACACTGAGGGGAAGGATCAACCACACAGTTTGCTAATGATTGTAATTTAACATTTTCAGTCCCACTGGTTACCTGGCAACTGAGCATGCTCAGTTTGTTCTACCAGTTAATTTCATTTTTTTAAAGAAACAACCCAGAAGTGTGATTATTTGTGTTTTAACTGGTACAATACAGCTGAAATACAAATCTTTGTTTGAGCAGTGTTATGCTTTTGTGCACAAGCTTTTGGGGAAAATATAAATAAGGCACCTTTTGCAGCAACATAAAAAAGGCTTCAGAGAGCGAGCGAACAGAATGAGCGAACAGAGAGAGCAAACAGGAGTTTGACAAAGGAGCTGTAGCGAGGACAGGAAAAAGGCCGAGAGGGCTCTGAATCCATGTGCTCTGAAGCCATGTGCTCTAAGCCATGTGCTCTGAAGGGCTCCATAGCAGCTTGATTGGAAGGGGTGTGGCTTGTTAGCTATTGGGTTAAGGGTGTGGCCTGAGAACTGCTGAGGGCAACAAGCAGCAACTGTGTTTGCTGGGACTTTCATTCTGTTTCCTGACTCCTAACAGAGCAGAGCAGAGCAGAGGGAACTGTCTCAGTTGGTCTACAGGGGAGGATATATAAGCAAGCCAGCTTTCAGAAAGCAAGCGAACAGAGCAAGCAAACAAGGAGAGCAAACAGGAGTTTGACAAAGGAATTCCACAGGGGAGGTCAAGGGGGAGATCCCTAACCCTCCCAGAAAAAAACAAATTACTAATTCTCCTTGTACAGCGCACTACATACGAGTGGGACTCTCCAGTTTACCCTGTAGTAGGACAGGACAAAGCACAGGCCACTCCAAAACAAGTAGTTAGAAAGAAACAAAAGATAGAAGAGAGTATGAATGGGAAGGATACTCCAGTGGTTGTGACCTGCAAGGTGTGTGCCACATTTGGTTTCTTGCCTGAGAACAACATGGTGTACACATGCAACAAGTGGAAGTTTGTGGCACTGTTGGAAGAAAAAGTGAGAGGCCTGGAATGGCAGGTGGCCACAATGAGGACTATAAGAGAAGATGAAGAGTTCTTAGACAGAATGCTGGAACAACAGCAGCAAAGAGAAGTGGAGGTGGAAGAGCAACAGCATGTGGTAGCAGAAGAGGAGACTGCTTTGGAGAGGAACAATGAAGTGGAGGAAACTCTGTGGGAAAGGGTGACAGGAGCAGAAGAGCTAGAAGACACCCTTCACCAGTGGAACTATGGAAGCTCTTTCAACCACTCAAGGATGGAACTGGAGGACAGCCTGTGGTGGAAGAATCACAGGTGACCCCATGAGACAACAAGCAAGAGACTGAAACTCAATCAAGCAGGGCCAATGAAACCATGCCCCACAACAACAAGAAGAGAAGAGTACTACTAATAGGAGACTCCCTACTGCATGGGATCGAAACCCAAGTATGCAGACAAGATCCGTGGAATCGCCAGGTATGCTGTCTACCAGGAGGATGGATTAGAGATGTGATGCAAGGGTTACCATCACTCATCAAGCCAACTGACAGGTATCCCTTTCTCCTCATCCATGTAGGAACAAATGATACTGCCAAACGGAGCTATGAAGAAATCACATCAGACTTTGAAGCTTTGGGAAGGAAACTCAAGGACTTTGGGGCCCAGATAGTTTTTTCATCCATCCTTCCAGTACTTAGAGGAGGAGTAGAAAGGGAAAGAAAAATACTCCATGTGAATGAATGGCTACGAAGGAGGTGCCAACATGAGAGATCTGGATTCTGGGACCATGGGCTATGCTTCCTGGAACATGGATTGCTGGCAAGTGATGGGTTGCATCTCAAAAGGAATGGGAAGAATGTGTTGGCCACAGCATGAGAGAAGTTCATCAGGAGGGCTTTAAACTGAATCCTAAGGGGGAGGGAGACATAAACTTGGTGGTAACAACTGATGAAGGCTTGTGCACAGTAACGGTAGCAGAGAGACCAGCTGTAGTAGGGCCCAGTAACAGTCCTCAGAAAAATGTAGTAAGGAAAACAAGCCATAAATCACATGGTCTTCAATGTCTGTATACTAATGCATAGAGCATGGGAAAGAAGCAGGACGAACTTAAACTCTTAATACAGGAGGGAAATTATGACTTGATAGGTATAACTGAAACTTGGTGGGATGACTCCCATGACTGGAATACAGCAATTGAAGGATATAACTTGTTCAAAAAGAACAGAAGGAATAAAAAGGGAGATGGAGTCACGCTATATGTTAAAAATATATATCCCTTCACAGAAATACAGGAAGATGAGCTTGGTAGTTCCACCAAGAGTATCTGGATTAAAATTAATGGGGCAAGTAATAAAAGGAATGTGGTGCTTGGAGTCTATTACCAACCACTCAATCAAGGAGAAGACGAGAATGTAACTTTTGAAAAGCAAATTCAAGGAGGCATGATGTAGTAGTAATGGGGGATTTCAATTATCCCGATATCTGTTGGGAGACAAATTCTGCCAAACACGGCCCCTCCAAGAAATTTCTGATGTGTTGGAGATAACTTTCTCCTACAGAAAGTGGAGGAAGCAACCAGAGGATCAGCTATTCTGGACTTGATTCTAACCAATAGATGTGATTTGGTGAATGAAGTGGCAGTTACAGGAACTCTGGGGGAAAGTGATCACACCATACTTGAATTCTTGATTTTAACAGAAGCAAAAGCTGAGAGTAGCCATATGCGCACCCTGGACTTCAGGAAAGCTGATTTTAATAAACTCAGAACAATTGTAAGTACAGTTCCATGGCAAGCCACCCTAATGAGAAGTCCAAGATGGGTGGGAGTTTCTAAAAAAGGAAATTCTAAAAGCACAATGGCAAGCAACTCCAACAAGGAAAAAAGGGGGGAAACAATAGAAGAAGCCCATGTGGCTTCACAAAAAGCTTAGAGAGGACCTGAAAACACAAAAGGACACATACAGGAAGTGGAAAGAAGGCCAGGCCAAAAAGGAAGAGTACAGGCAGGTATCACGGAATTGCAGGATGGTGTCAGGATGGCTAAAGGTGAGAATGAGCTGAGGTTAGCGAGGGATGCTAAAAGCAACAAAAAAGCTTTCTTCAAGTATGTTCATAGTTGTCCCGTCCAGAGCCGGAAGGACGAGGCTGAGACGAGGGTGCAAGTAAATCTCATTTTATTAAAGTAATGGATACATCAAAGGCATGGCGCTTCATAGAAAACCCTGTGCTAACTCACTAGAATCCCTAACTACACTCTAGGCATGCTCTGTGGTGTATGAAGAAAGTTGACTCAGCAACACCCCCCATGCACTGCCAGCTTAAGTAGGGAACATTTTCGAGCGTAATCTCTGACTCCTTCACAAGTCCTGTCTCTGCCCAGTCTGCTTCTCACGGCAGCAGGCACGAGGCGACGGGGGGGCGGGTCTCCAACGGTTCATTGGAAGACACCTGCTCTAGAGTAGGCTCGAGGTCAGTAGGCTACGTCACGCTGTTGGCATCCTGAGAACTGCTTGGCTGGGGACTTCCGGGAAGTGGTGCTGGCTGGTGGTTGTCTCTGAGGGAGCTCTGCCTCAGAGGAAGCTTTTTTCAGGTTAAAAGCCAGCCAAGAGGAATCTTGGACTGGCTTAAATGTTCTCCAAGGTATAGGAGAACCGATCAGATCTTCCACAAGACTTCGTTGAGCTGTCGGCGGCTGGAATTGATCAGGAAATTCCTGAGATAAGAAGGCAAGCCGATCGGCTGAAGACGGAGTCAGGAATTCCACGCAAGCTGAACTGGAATAAAGCGAAGCGTTTTTTCTTCTCTCAAAAAAAAACGTTCTTAACCAGCGAGCCCACTTCTGCCTAAACCTTATCATTCGGCTTAAATTACTGCAATAAAAGGGATTTGTTTATGAATCAGCAATTGAGAAACCTGGGTGAGTCATACTTTTTCTCTTTTAAATATAATTAAGGAAGAAAGAAAATATAAACAACTTATATACTTTTTTTACGACAAAAAGCTGGCTTGAATTTGGACTTTTAAAGTTTAAAAACGGATGAGAGGTAATTATTATATTTTGGACTATTTTTCTCTTTGGACTATTTCTTGTTGGATGAATCCGCTGCTCGTATATGCTACTAATTGTTTAGTCTTGGCAACCAGAATTGTTTTGCATTCTTGGAAGCAGATAAGGACTGTGTTGTGCTGGCTGGATTTCAATAATAGGCCTGGAATATTAACTCTTCTTTTTGGTGGAGGGAAAAAAAGAAAAGAAATAGACTGCCCTTAGGTTCTGAAACAGTGATTAATATTAGAAATTAAAGGCCTCTTTTTGAAAATGACAACTAAAAAAACAACCAAGGCCCAGGGGCGAAGAGGTTCTATTGATACACAGGAAGAGGATATACCCCCAGAAATGTTTCAAAAAATAATGGAAGGGATTAATGCTATAAAACAGGAAATGAAACAGGAAATGAAAACTGAATTGACAGATATAAAAGACTATATTAAAACACAAGTGGATGAGATTAAAGGGACAATTGGGCAAATAAAGGAAGATGCAAAAAATACTAAAGAAAAGGTACAAACCTTGGAGAATAGAACAGATATACTAAATCTGGAACTAGAAAAAAATTTGGACTATTTAGCTGTGACTGAAATGAGAAATAAAGAGCATTGTTTGAGATTCCGTGCAATCCCTGAGGAAACAGGTGAAGACATTAGAGATAAAATTGTTAATGCTTTAGTAAAATTTCTGGATTTGAATGAAGATAGGATGGAATTTGAAATAGACAAAGTTTATAGAATTAACTCCAGATATGCAACAATGAAAAAAATTCCAAGAGATGTGCTTGTTCATTTCGTAAAGAAGACGACCAGAGATATGGTTTTACAGCAACACTTTAAATATACCTTTAAAATTGATGGTAAGGAAATACTGGTGATGAAGGAAATTCCTATTAGACTTTTACGTAAGAGAAAAGAATATGCTTTCCTTACAGAAAAACTTAAGCAATGCAAAATTCAATTTAGGTGGGACGTTCCAGAAGGAGTGATTTTTACATTCAGACAACAGAAATACAGACTGAATACTGTTCAAAAAGCAAGGGACTTCTTGAGAAAAGCTTCAAAAGATATGGAAGAAGATAAACTCAAAGATATGGATATAGTTCCTGGGAAACAAAGTCAACAAGGATATGCAGAGGAGGGGAAGGAAGATGATGGATCAAAAGGAGCATCAGGCAAATTTTAAAATACACGCTTAATGATGGATTACAAATACCTAACTTGGAATATAAATGGAGCCAACACGGCGCAGAAGAGAAAGAAAGTGTTTTATTATTTGAAAAAATTAAAATTGGATATAATTTGTTTACAAGAAACTCATATTCAGAAGAAAGATTCCAAATATTTGATTTGTAAAAATTTGGGTGAAGAATTTATTTCAGCTGGACCAAAAAAAAAAAATGGAGTTGTTCTCTATATTAACCCACAATTGCTTCCTAAATTGGTATTATTGGACGATAGTGGTAGATTTGTGGGGGTTGAAATTACTTTACAAGGTACAAACATTTTGATAGTGGGTATTTATGCCCCCAATGAAGATAAAACAAGGTTTTATACAGGACTTATGGAAAAATTGTCAGAGTTTTCATATGAGCATTGGTGTGTCATGGGTGACTGGAATGGGGTAATCTCACCAAAAATTGATAGGCTTTCTGAAAAAAATATCAAAGAGACACAAGGTAAATTACCGAAGATTTGTTTTGAACTCATGGAACATTTAGAATTGGTGGATACCTGGAGATATATAAATGATAATGCAAAGGAATTTACTTATTTTTCAGAAAGACATAAAACATTTTCGAGGATTGATATGATTTGGATGTCAAAAATTTTAGCGAAGGATATTTTTAAAATGGATATATTACCAAAAACTTTTTCGGACCACAATCCTGTGATATTAACTTTAAAAAAAAAAAATCTTGGATTTAGATGGAGACTAAATGAATCTTTATTACAGAATGATAAAGTAGTACAAGAATGTAAGAAGAAATTAAAGGAGTTCTTTGAATATAATTTATATAAAGGAACAAGTGAAAATATTGTTTGGGATACTAGTAAGGCATTTATGAGGGGATACTTTATTAAATGTAATTCTGAATTAAAAAAAAAGAAACAACAGAAAATGAAATTAATTTTGGAAGAAATAAAACAAAAAGAGGAAGAATTGAAAAAGAATCCAGCTAAAGTTTCTATTGTAAATCAAATTAAAATGTTACAGAAGCAAGTATCAATGTTGACAGTTAGAGAAATTGAAAGGAAATTAAATTTTGCTAAACAAAGGACTTTTGAATTTGCAAATAAACCTGGGAAATGGTTAGCATATAAATTAAGAAAAGAACGTCAAAAAAATATTATTTTAAAGATACAAGAAGGAGATGAGACGCTGACAGATAATGTAAAAATCAAAAAGATTTTTCATCAATATTACTCAACATTGTATAAGTGTCAAGAAATTCCATCTGAAAAAATAGAAGAGTATTTATCTAAACAGAATTTGCCGAAAATTACAGATTTTCAGAGACAAGTTATTAATGGCCCTATTACGTCAAGAGAGATATCTGAAGCTATAAATAAAATTAAATTAGGAAAGGCGCCAGGACCAGATGGGCTATCTGCAATGTATTATAAATGTTTGGAGGAAGAACTCTTGCTACCCTTACAGTCTACAATGAATTCTATTTTGCAAGAGGGAAAGATACCGGATAGTTGGAAAAATGCTAATATAACATTAATACCTAAAGAGGACCAAGATTTAACTAAAACAAAAAATTATCGGCCAATATCTCTACTGAATAATGACTATAAAATTTTTACAATGATTTTGGCTGAAAGATTGAAAATAATATTGCAACAATTTATTCAGGAAGATCAATCAGGGTTTTTACCTAAAAGACAATTACGTGACAACGTCAGGAATGTTTTGAATGTGTTGGAATATTTAGAACAACGAAATGATAAACAAGCAGCTTTGATTTTTTTAGATGCTGAAAAAGCATTTGATAATTTGAATTGGAAATTTATGTTCCAGGTTTTGGAGCAAATGGATTTTGGAGACAACTTTATAAAATGGATCAGATCGATTTATACATCACAGAAGGCCCAGATAATTGTTAATGGAGACTTAACGGATTCATGTGAAATACAAAAGGGTACAAGACAGGGATGTCCATTATCTCCCCTTTTATTTATTCTGGTTTTAGAAGTGCTGCTTAGAGATATAAGGCAAGATAAAAGGATTTCGGGATTAAAAATAAAAAAAGAAGAATATAAATTGAGAGCATTTGCTGATGATTTGATAATTGTACTAGAAAACCCTTTGGAAGGAATTCATATATTGATGGACAAATTAAAAGAATTTGGACCGTTAGCAGGATTTAAGATCAACAATCAAAAAACAAAGATGTTGGTGAAAAATTTAACTTTAAGGGAACAGAAAGAGTTAATGGACAAGACAGATTTTACAATAGAAAAAAAGTTGAAATATCTAGGCATCATCATGACAAATAAAAACTCAAAGCTGTTTCATAATAATTACGAAAAATTATGGACAGAGATTAAGAAAGACTTGCTAAGATGGGATAAACTACAACTGTCATTAATGGGTAGAATATCTGTGATAAAAATGAATGTATTACCGAGAATGATGTTTTTGTTTCAAACAATACCTGTAATATCCTCTGATTTACCTTTTAAACAATGGCAAAAAGATATTTCTAAATTTGTATGGCAAGGAAAAAAACCAAGAGTTAAATTTAAATTACTTCAAGACGCTAAAGAAAGAGGAGGACTGGGATTACCAAATTTGAGACTTTATTTTGCTGCCTGCTGTTTAGTCTGGATAAAGGAATGGATCTTATTGAGGAATAAAAGACTATTGGATTTGGAGGGCCACAATCTGAAGTGGGGATGGCATGGATATCTATGGTATGACAAAGTAAAAGTAAACGTAGACTTTAACAATCATTTTATAAGACGTTCTCTGTTGAAAATATGGAATAGATACAAACCAAGGTTTTATTCGAAAATACCATTATGTGTCTCAAGTCAAGAAGCGTTTTATAGAAGAGAAATGTCTGGAAAAGAGAAATGGTTAACTTATCAAGAACTATTAGAAAATGTACATGGAGAATACACAATGAAAGAGAGAGAACAATTGATAAAGGAAGGATATAGTTTTCATTGGTTTGCCTATTTACAATTGTTAGAAAGATATAAAATGGACAAGAAAATGTATGGGTTTGAAATAAGTAAATCTGATTTTGAAATAGGTTTGTATACAAATGATGAAAACATAATTGCAAAAATGTATAAACTTTTATTGAAAATGGATATGGAGGAAGAACAAGTAAAAGAGTGCATGGTAAAGTGGGCAAAAAATTTTGGTCATAACATACAAATGGATCAATGGGAAAATATGTGGAAAAAAGGCTTGAAATTTACATTATGTTATAATCTTAAAGAAAATTTTTATAAAATGATGTACCGTTGGTACATGACTCCAGAAAAGCTGTCAAAAATGTATAGTAATGTCTCTAATGTTTGTTGGAAATGTAAACAACAAGAAGGATCTTTTTATCATATGTGGTGGTCATGTAAAAAGGCGAAATTATTCTGGGCACAGATAGGTAGGAAGATGCAAAAAATTTTAAAGATAAATATTCAGTCAAAACCAGAATTTTTTTTACTGGGTTTTATGGATAAACAAATAGAAAAGAAATATGGAAGAATATTATTATATATGATTACGGCAGCAAGATTATTATATGCACAAAAGTGGAAAATGGAATCAATACCAACAATGGAAGAATGGCTACTGAAATTAATGGACTTAGTAGAAATGGATAAATTGACGTGTTTACTTAGAGAAAAATCGACAGATACATTCCTTAAGGATTGGAAGCCTCTCTTAGACTTTTTGTCGAAAGATCAAAATAAAATGATGATACTGGGATTTGATGATTAATTAAGACAGCTTATGGAGAAAAGGGATTCTGTATGTACATATTAAGGGACAGGTTTGATGTATATTATATACTTATAGCTGATCTGTGACAAATCGGAAGTCAACCATTTTATTTTTATTTTTTGTTGTAGTATTGTTATGTTTTTTCTTACTTTGTTTTGTTTGTTTTTTGGAAAAATTTGAATAAAAACTATATATAAAAAAAAAAGAGAACTGCTTGGCTGGGGAGGAGTTGGCAGAGTCCCCTGAACTTCTCCCAACGGCTCGTCTGCGACAACTGGGGGTGGTGCGCTCTCTGCTTCTGAGATCGCGCTATCAGTGGGAATTGGCCCAATTTCAGGCTCGCTTCCCCTTCCAAGGTCCTGCTCAGACTCAATAATTGCTGGTTCTTCCACGCCCTCAGACAGCTGAGGCGCCTGCAACTCATGCCTCCCCTCTTCCTGCCCCTGAAGGAAGAGCCGAGGCTCAACATCATCCCCCCCTCCATGCCTTAACCCTTCCCACCCCCGAGGTCTGGGATTTTGCAGGATAAGCCTCATGGAATTCTCTCACCAAAGTCGGGGCATGCACATTCTCCTCTGTTTCCCAGGAATGTTCTGAAGGATCGTAACCCTTCCAATAAATCAGGTACTGA